>NW_024710990.1:0-10915 GCF_018991925.1 Homarus americanus | reverse complement strand
TTACACGGATTTTGTTTACGCTTTTGGTCATTTACGTAGTGCCTTGCTAGAATGTAAATGCTTTAATTATGGTATGCGGTAAATTTGGTCATTTACGCGGAGAATGGCTGGAGGTCCAGACGCTCCACGCCATTTTTTATTCAAGCGGTCCATTGTCGACCATACCTGGGAAGCGCCGCGGTGAGTGGTGCTCATTAGGCCGCTCTTACGTTATTGCTGACGTCATATGACGTATCGGACTGTGATTGGGCCACGCATCCTTACCACCCACGCATTCCCTCTGCCGCTAGCTGTGATTGGTCTAATGTAACATGACGTACCCTGCCACCAGAGGGTAGAAGTCGCTGACCTAGCAGGGCCAGTCTCATTGTTCTCAGTCCGTGTATACAGTTCTCTCTTGTGCCCGCTATTCCCCTCACAACTCACAATGGCTTCTGCGGGACCCCCACCACCAGAGAAAAACATTGAATTACCTGGACCAAGCCATGATTGTGTGAAGGGAATCATTGAGTTGGGGGAGAAAATTAAGCTCATCCTTGACAACGACCCAGACAAGCATCGGTATGAAGCGTCTAATAACCTTCTGTCGAAAATTATGGAGCCGTATATCCAGATCTATCACGACAACATCAATGCTAGTCGTCAACGTAGTATTGAGGACTTCCTCGCTCTCAACCCACCACAACCACAGCCAGCCCAAGTCAGTGATAGTGACAGTGAGGCTATGGACTTTGAAGGGTTTGTCAGGGAGGCCCTGCAAACCTCTGTGAGTAGTGAAAGTGATTCACCGGAGGGCAACTAATCTGCCCTCTGCCTCGGAACCAGCCGTCATCCACGTGTGCCGATCCAGCTTTTCTAATAACGTAAGTGTTGAAAAACCTAATATTATTGATATTTCTCTTAATTATTAATTATGTGTGCATACCATTATAAAATTAAGATGTTATTTTTACTACAACGTAGGTATTATGTCGGGAAAAAATGGAGTTTGGGGGTCGGCCCAGTCTCTAATTCAATTAATCCCAAATGTTCTGTTATTTAATTTATGCATTTCTCGTTTTACGCGGACCTCCACGGGTTCAATTGACCGTGTAAATGGAGACCCAACTGTATGCAGTATATATATATATATATATGAATGTATGTTTGTTTATTTTATTTATTTTTTAATGAAGTGTAAAGTCAGATCATCAACCTGGGACTTGGTCACATATGGCAGCAGGGTCTACCATTAGACAACACATTATGCTTCCACTATCTGCCCAGGCGGTAGTACCTCCCTGTTTGGTAGCTGCCTACTACCTGTTCCCTGTTGTGAGGTTGAGTTGTTAGTCACACCAATATTGTGACATACCATTTCCTTCATAACTGTTTTACTCTTTGTCATCAAACTCCACAAAAAACAAATTACTTAAAGTCTTAGCCACAGCGCTCACAATCCAGTCAAGATTCACTCGTAGAACATGACGACATTGAGCCGAGTAATGATAAACACTCGCAGTCACAGTGGGTGCCCATCCTCTCCAGCTGGTGCAGTCTGCCAAACTCCTGGGTGTAACTATAGACAACAAACTTGACTGGAAGGCCCATGTAAATAACACAGTCAAGGCAGCCTCGTACCATCTCTACATGCTACGTCGACTTAGGTCACTTGGGACACCCACGCCAGAGCTGAGGACCATCTACAACGCCTTTATTCTCCCCAAACTAACGTATGCGTCACCAGCCTGGTCGTCTTCTCTCAACTCCACCCAACAACGTCAGCTAGAGAAGGTACAGAAAAAGGCCTGCAGAATCATGCTTGGCGCAGAATACTCCGGCTACACCAACGCTCTCTCCACCCTGGAAATGCCATCCCTCAGTGACCTCCACCACCAAGCACTGGAAAGGTTTGGCAGGGGACAACTGCACCACCCTCGTCATCGCCACCTGCAGCCCCCCACCCACCTCGCGCAGTCCGCCGCTACAACAAAATTCAGCCCATAAGAGCCCGCACCGATAGATATAAGAATAGCACCATCCCATCTATTGTTAAAATAATAAACAAATCCTGATTTATGTACTGTACAGCCCTGTAAATGTATTCAATGCATATTATATCATTATGTCTAAATCAAATGTAAGTCTGTATATTTTCAGCCACCGGCTGCAACTCTATTAATAAACCGTTTATTATTATTATTATTATTATTATTATTATTATTATTATTATTATTATCATTATTATTATTATCATCATCTCTATTTTTCAGCCATCCAAAGGAACCCAGAATGAGGAAGGTGGGAGAGAGGGGGAAGGTTCACTGCGCACCAAGAACAGGCCCAAGAGGATGGCATCAATTCATTCTGGGGAGAACGCAGTTAATGAGGTGAAAGATCGTGGAGGTATGCAGGAGTGCCATCTAGTAGCCAAGCAACTGTCCAAGGCTGAAACAAATGACGTATGGAAACACGTCCTCCTTGGCAAGTAAGTCGGGGCTAGGATTCAGAGCATGATAAATGGCAGCTTAAGTGCAGTATTCCCAGTCACATACCAGTAATGTAGCTTTTGTTAAATTGTTATAAAAATAAATATTGTTATCAGAATTTTCTTTTCATTTAATTCCTGTTAATTACTGTTTATCTTGCCAGTAGCTCCTGTCATGAGGCTTACTTACACTAAGCTTTACCTGCCATTTCTTTGTTTTATATTAACAGTTGGTCTCTCTGCATGCTTCATAGGATTATTTGACCTTGTTTCTTTCTGAAGCTAACAACAGTCCTCCTCTCTGCTACTCTTACATCTTAACAAGCTTGGCAGTAGACAGTGTGTGAGCTGAGCACCAGATGGTTCCATGCACTGAACAGTTAACCCTCTGGTACTCCTGACCGTGGTCGGAAATCTCGCCTCCTCGCAGTCTTTCGGCTCAAGTTGCGACGGTAGCGGGAACTACTTTTTCATATTAGTCAACACCGGGTTGAGCGATCCAGACCCTTAGAGATGCATCTGCCAGCGCATGAGGCTAGTGGGAGGAACTAAGGTGGTGGATGGGGCCGGTGCAGTGTTCTGGCCCTTCTGCTTATAGGAGGGTTACTCTCAGTGTGGGATACAGCTGAGTGGTAGGAGTCGTGTTAGCACAGGAGCGCTTAGTAACAACAGTTGTGTCGAAAGACCATGAGAGGGTTAAACACTGTGGAACACTTGGGTAACACTCATCACCCAGCACCTCTTTGGTAACACTCATCACCCAGCACCACTTGGGTAACACTCATCACCCAGCACCACTTGGGTAACACTCATCACCCAGCACCACTTGGGTAACACTCAGCACCACTTCACACCCTACACGTGGTAGCCACAGATGGTGATCACAAGCATCTCATTTCTTCCTGTTGACTTAATGCTCTGCTCATCCTTCTGTGCCATTAGTCAATTTATTTTTTATGCTTAAATTTCTTTCCTTCGTACTTCCCAGCTGCCAATGACCCTTCTACCGTGTACAGTATACTGTATATAGGTCCAACCTTCCTGATCCACCATAAATTTCATACATTTTTCTTGGAATTTGTTTTTTATTTATTATTAATAAATTTTTGCACTTGTGATATGTATTTCCAAGTGGCAATACCTTAAAACTGTGTAACAACACTAATATATACTATGGCATATTTACCATATACAGAAATACTTGGGTTATAACAAAGGATGTGTTCCTAAAAGGCATTGTGTACGGGTCGACCACTGATTTACTGGCACCGTCGGGGCCGGACCGGCGATTTTGCCGAACCGTGGGTGGTGACGGCCTTGGGGAAGCTACCACTCTTATCACCTCCAGCCCAATAGTTCTACACCTCACTGTGGCTCTAAAGCACTCTGGCCTGCTAGAAAATCAAGATGACAATTGGGAAACAATTATTAAAAGAGAACCGGTACAGGCATCCCCCCGGGTTACGGAAATTCGCTCTTAAGGATTTTGTAAATTATGACCCATATATCTGGGATACGGACAAAAAATTCTCCAATACGGAAATTGGGTAAAAATATTATAAGTTAATTTTTTTTCAATACCGGGTACTTTACTATTAGAAAAAAAAAATTATAAAAATTTATTTTGTGTGGATTTCTTGGGGGTTGCTACAAGACTGTACACTCGCCACGCCAACCCGCTCTGTTTGAACTCACGTGCGGTCTTGTGCACTTGGTCTCGCGACACTTACATACTTCTGTATTAAGGACTGTATTATTGTGTACCCTTATTCAAGATGAGTGGAAAGAGGCAGCCATCAAGTTCAAGTGAAAGCAGTGGTGCTAAAAGATCCCGTAAAGGAATTACATTGGACACTAAGCTTGATGTTGTACGGAGGTTTGGTGAGAGAGAAAACCTTGGCCAGATTGTAGAAACATTAGGCCTGTCTGCACAATACCTGATAATAAAGACAAAATTAGGTCAAGTGCTCAATTGGCTACTCCTTTAACTGCCATACGTTGTTTTTCATAGAAGTGATGTGATGCTTAATGTGGAAAGACTTGAATTTGTGGATTGAAGACCAAACAACACGGAATGTGTCGCTAAGCCCGATGATCATTCAGGAGAAAGCAAAAAGTTTGTTCGAGGATTTGTAGAAAGAACGAGGTGTAAGTTCTGATGCTAAACCTCTTCAGGCTAATAAAGGCTGGGTTGAAAGGCTTAAGAAGCGTTGCATAACATTAAGATGGTCGGTGAAGCTGCCAGTGCTGATACAGAAGCTGCACGTAAATATCCGGAAGAGGTGAAGAAAATTATTGCTGAAGGCGGCTACACACCAGAACAAGTGTACAATGTGGATGACACCGGACTTTTTTTGGAAGCGCATGCCTGCTAGGACGTTCATTTCCAAAGAAGAAAAGTCGGCACCAGGTTTTAAAGCTTCTAAAGATCGTCTAACTCTTCATTTGGGAGGAAATGCTGCTGGTGATATGAAATTAAAGCCCCTACTGGTGTATCATTCTGAAAATCCAAGGTCTTCCAAGGGTTACTCCAAGCCTAAACTACCAGTGATTTGGCAATCAAACAAGGAAGCTTGGTTGACCATGAGCCTTTTTCAAGACTGGTTCACAATCTATTTTGCCCCTGCTGTTGAAAGGTACAGTAACAGGAGAAATATATCCAACAAAGCTTTGCTGCTCTTAGATAATGCACCCAGCCACCCAATTAACCCAAATGATCTTTCTGATAAAGTACGAGTGGAATATATACCCAAGAAGACAACTGCCTCGCTCCAGCCGATGGATCAAGGTATGATTACAAACTTTAAGGCCTATTACCTACGAAGAACATTTAAACAGGCCATAGCAGCAATTGGTGGGGAGGATAAACAAAGAATTAGGGACTTCTGGAAAAAGTTCAACATGATGAACGCCGTGGAGAACATAACTGAGTCGTGGGATGAAGTTAAACCATCAACTATGCATGGTGTGTGGAAGAACATATGGCCAGAGTGTGTCAACGACTTTCAAGGTTTTCCCCAAGCAGAAACTATTAATAAAGTTCACCAAGAGATTGTGACACTTGTAAATAATGTTGGCTCTGAAGAAGTCATCCAAGATGATGTGGTTGAGTTATTAGAGGCCCATAGAGAAGATCTGTCTAATGAGGGTCTGATGCTGGTGGAACAGTTGCAGGAGGAGAGGACAATAAAGAAGTTCCACCCATCACACTCGAGTTGACAAAAAAGCATTTGGCTAAAGGGTTTATGCTTGTAGAGGAAACTTTGCAAATCTTTGCCACTAACGATCCCGATAGTGAACGCAACCTCGGTTTCTAAAGAAATACAGAGTAGCCTCAACCGCTACAGGGAGCCGTACAAGGACAAAATGCTCCGTCAACGCCAAGAGCAAGACCTGTAGCAGATGATGGTGTACAGGGCGAGGCAGGAGCCAGTAGTGTCCCTCCCAGTAACTCTATAGCACCACCTTACCTCACCTAACTCAGCCCTCAACATCATTTGTGGTAAGTTAAATTCAAGTGTTTGTATTTTTATTTTCATTATATCATAAAATAATCAATGTACAGTAAAGCCTCCGATAACAATGGTTCGACCAACAACTTTTCTTATTTAAAACCCTAGTTAATTTCGGACCCAATTCAATTCACGTCCTTATTTCATTCGTATTTACGACCAAAATATAATAAAAAATACAATAAAATTACATTTTCATATAAATAATAACTAAATCCCTTGCTAATGAGTGGTGAACAACAGTTGGAGCTTGGCAGTGCTACCAAGAGATGCATCCAGAGCCGAATTAAGGTTTTTGTAGGCCCTGGGCACTTTTTTATCGTAGGCCCCTAAGTTTTACCATCAGGCCAACACCGTGCGTGCTGCCACCTATGGGTAACAGTATGAATAGTAGGTTGGGTTCAGTTGCTTATTATTTTGAGGATTGATAAAAACTCTACATTTGTTTTGCAGTATGTCTAAGAATAAAGGTATTCATTTGTGATTATTTAGTCTCTTGTGACTTCTACTCAATCATAGTTAGTTTCTGGCCAGTCAGGTTCAAAGGATGTCTTACCACTAACCAAACAGGCACTAAATTAATGTTTATAATCACTTAGACTTATGACTGCAATCTATTTCTCTCTTGTCAACTTTATCGATTATTTTCCTTTACCCTGTTGGAACATGAAGGCTAATAGGCCAGACCACAGTTAAAACACATACATTATAGGTCCCTTAAACCTTCGTAGGCCCTGGTCACTGTGCCCCCTTGATAATCCAGCCACTATCTCCCTCACCACCTCCACCTCCCTCACCACCACCTTCACCACCACCTCCCTCACCACCACCTTCACCTCCACCTCCCTCACCACCACCTTCACCACCACCTCCCTCACCACCACCTCCATCATCACACTACCTCTATTATCACTCACCACCTAAATCATAATTTCAGTGAGGCAGAGATGGCTTAACTATAGCCAGAGCAGAGCTGTATGGTATCCACTGGCTCCCACCTCCCTCCCTCCCATCCATTGCGTCTCACCCTCTTTCATCAAACGACTGTTATTCTTGATACAATAGTGCTTATTTGTTATTCATTAATTAGTAAATATATATTACTGTAATAATCTGTGTTTATTAATACCTGTATCCTTCATATACAATACTTTACTGTATACAGGCATACCCCAACAACCAATGCATATAGACAATAGGAAAAGTTGTTGGTTAGTGAATCAACAATTACTGAAGCAAATATCCCATAAGACCATAGAACAAATTCAGGGGGTGAGGAACCGGCCATCCTCAAAAAACTCCCATCTACCCTTGATGTCTCTGTACTGCACACTGTCAAGCAGACATAAAGCAAGCATAATAAGCCTTAAATAAGCAATGTAAAGCATAAATTGAGACTGTTATTTACCTGTGTTGAGGACAGTCTAGGGTGGCAAGTTCAAGTCTCTACCACTCTTTGCTGGTCCATCACCACTCTTATTACACCTTATCACATCACATCAAGCTGCCCAGCACAAGAGGAACTGGGGTGTTAAGCATGATTGAGTAACACACTAAGTCGGAGGTAATGTAAAAACATGAAGTCAGAGACACATAGTGAGTGTAAACAAGAGTAAAGATGGCAGGAATGAGTTAGGGCAGCGTGTAGAGTCTTCTGGTGACAAGAATTTGCACCATGCCACCGCCTGCCAAATTCAGAACAGCTCTGCCTCTATATCCTAATGGTCGGATCTTTGGGGTACACCTGTGCTTTATATCTCATAGGTTAAAAATACATCATCAGGAACACCTCTCCCTATATGCTATGGTATATTGACCCCATAGAATGCCATATTCTAAATGGGGTGTTACTGTACTAATGAATGTGAGGAATAAATTAAAAAAATTTACTGTTAACTCTTAAGCCCCGGGTTAGGGCGCTGCTGGCAGTACACACACACACACTCGCGGGGTTAAATCGAGGAAAAAATCAACTTTTCCAAAAATAATAATATAAAAAATATGGCGGGAAAATAGGCAGATGCTCTGAAACGTCACCCGGGGCCTAATGGTTAAAGAAAATAAAAGAAAAATCTTCATTGGCAGTTGGCAATAGGTTCACTAGACACACAGGACTGGAGCGGCTGAGATCCCCTAATTAAAAGTGCAGTGTTTTTTATAGGACAAAATTATATAAATATATAACATGACTGAACTGGTAAAAAACAAACTGTACAAGATGTCTTTACTGTACTGTATTTGACAGGTTAGATTCAGTGTGTGAACGCTTATTGTTCGGTGACACATCGTGCATACTGGACCCCAGAGTGGTGGAGGGGGAGTGGGTGCATCACAACATGACCAGAGTGACCTCGAGGGGTGTGGTGCTGGCCCCTGATGGTCACCCAGATGACCTTCCTAATTGGATCCTCACAGCTATGAAGTGCATGGCTCACTGTAAGTATCTGTGTGTCATACTTTACCTGTCACGGTTCTCACATACGAAGAGTAGTTGTAGTCTTCAAGGTGAACTACAAGAGTGTATTGGAGGCTGAAGGCGTTAAATACAAGACACCACCTCTGCTACTCTTATTATTAACAGCTGCAACACGGTGAGACTATAACTGGTCGGGAGCGTTGGCTAACTGCCGCACATGTAAGAAATGTTTATTCCCTTTATGTTTTTGAACTTAGGTTAATCATCTATTTTATTTATTTATTCTGTATGAATGATTGTGTGTAACAGAGCAACAGAATTAATAAAGATACGGACGGTATATCTACTCCAGATAACAAGTTAAAACACTAACACAGCTTGGCCCAGCCCCACACCTCTGCCTCACTTACTCCTGCTGATGTAAGTTATTTTTATTCTCTTTAGTTTTAGACTTTAAGATAATATTTTTTTTATTTAATTTTTTCACATTCTGTATGAACAATTATGTGAGCATATAAGAGAATAGCAGAAAATAAGTCCGCACACACACATGTTCATAACATAGGGCTTTACTCAGGCCTACTTCACGTGAACATTTTAGCTCCCCGCAGGAGAAGGCATGTGTTCACACGGACGTGTTTCTCACGCTTCAGTTCGTGTGCGTCTAACAAAAATACTCACAGGCACTCCCGGTCCCTACCATAGATGCACTACAACTGTCGTGCAGGAAAAAATGTACATCACGTGAAGAATTCTACAATACTCGGTGTATTGTATCACACCATTGTTTGGAAGTGCAGGTACAGGCTTGGAGGTGACCGTCTCCTGCTTAGGAATTTTTTTGTGTATTTGCTGTCCCATTGAACTGCATTAATTTCTAAATCGCGCATGTGTGTCAAGTGGGTCTAATGATGAAGCTGTGGCGACCTGTGGTGTAATGGTCGACATCCTCGCCTCGCAAGCGAGCGGACCCGAGTTCGGTGAAACTATGGACAAGTTTCTTTACTCCATTTGCCTCTGTCTACCCAGCAGTAATTGGGAACCTGAATGTTAATCGATTTGCGGATCGTATTCCGGGGTAATGGCTAGCCGGTGCAGTTGGCGAGCTGTCCGGTCTTCTCGGACTATTCCATGACACTGGGTCATGCAGCTCGTTAATTTAGGGTGTGGTTGTTGTGTTGGTGACAACTTCTACACCTTAACAAATTCACGCCTAGGAGGCCCTTGGGCCGGCCATCCTCGATTTCGAGGGGGTGGGGTGAATATTACTGTAGGGTATTATAGTTGGGCGAAGTTAAAAGGAGAGGCTGGACGAGTAAAGCCAGTGTCTGACGAAAAATCAAACGAGTGGAAAGTTGTGAGTAGTGGGAGGACCAGGCTGGTGGTCAAGAAGCACTCAAAGGATACGACAACAACGACAACAGCAGCTAAGTGTACCAACCCGTTCAGTCCCTTGATAGACGAATTGGACGTTAGTACAGTCAGGGGCAGGGATGACAAGGAAGGTATAAAAACTTTAATTGTTGGTGACTCACAGGTAAGGTACATGGACAGGGCCTTTTGTGGTAAAAACAAAAATAGGATGAGGGTGTGTTTGCCAGGGGCTGGGGTGGGGGATATAATTGACAGGATGGACAATATCTTGTCTGGTAATGGGAACAAACCCATTATCTGCCTCAGTGCAGGAGGCAATGATATTGGCCGGTGTAGGAGCGAGGAACTTCTTGATAAGTTCAAGGCAGCCATAGATCGTATTAGGACTAAGGGAGGGATCCCTATCATATGCGGTGTCCTGCCTAGAAGGAGAGTTGGCAGTGAATGGTTGTCAAGGGCAGTTGGTGTTAACGACCGTCTTGACAGATATTGCAAGTCAATATCAGTCCCATTCATTGACAACTGGGACAAGTTCTATGGCAGAAGGGACCTTTATGCTAGGGATGGGGTGCACCTGTCTAGGGATGGAGTAGCAACCCTAGCTGGGGCTCTAGAGGGGGCAGTTCAAAAGATATCGAAGTCTTTAAACTGCTAAGAGAACATAGGAGCACGGGGGTGGAGGAGACTGCAGTGGGAGCGGGTAAACAAGGCGAAAGATTACAGGGAAATAGTGTTAGGAATGATGACAAAACTAAATTAGACAGGGAGTTTAAAACTAAACGCGGTAAGGGGAGGACTCAGAACACGACTAACTTAAATGTATACTACGCTAACAGTAGAAGTATGAGAAACAAAATGGATGATATTAGGGCCTTAGTATGTACCGAAGAAATCGATATAATTGCATTCACTGAAACATGGATCAACCTAGACACACGTGAATTACCAGTCGAATACCAAATTGCGGGTTACAAACTGTTCCATACCGAGAGGCAGACCAGGAAAGGAGGCGGAGTAGCAATCTATGTTAGGGATAATCTGAAGTGTGAAATAAATAAGAAAATAAAAACTGAGCGGAATACAGAATCAATTTGGATAGAATTAATCGACGGTAGAGAAAAATTAATCACAGGAGTAATATATAGA
>NW_024710989.1:0-21368 GCF_018991925.1 Homarus americanus | reverse complement strand
TGGGGAGGAGCATCTAAACCCTGTGATAGATGGATTACTGCGCCACAGCTTCAAGCCATGCCCTGAACGATCTAGTTTTGGATCGCAACGAAAAACGTTTAAGAACCTCTGTTTTATGTTATTTTGAGTTGGCGTTGGGTGAGAGAGAAGCTGTACCAGTCTCCCACACCACGGTGGTTGTGCTCGTGATTGTGGAGGACAACTTGATGTACAGTATTCCTCTAGCTCGTCGGTGGCAGTTAGCTAAGGAACGTTATCTTTTTTTGTAAGTTTTTAATCATCATTGATTCTTGGCCCATGAAAAATTTCATATAACGGTTCTCAGCGAGGAAAAAGTGTCATCCAATACATAAATTTAGCAGTTATCTGATATGATTATATTTAAAACAAGACCTAAATAAAAAAAATCCTCAATCGAATTAATTTTGCGCAGAAGCTATAAATAAGTGTGTTGTTGACAAATTAGGTTATATAATGTATAATTATCATTGTTTTCCTCTGTACCAATATGAGGGATGGAGGGGTAACGAGTGAAGCAGCTGGTTACTATAGTATAGTATACTTTTTATTCATTAGGGTGGTATACAGTATAGAAACCCAATTTTAACTAATCCCAGTAATGTATTATTGACATGTAAATATGCTGAAGCACTCACTATATTATTAGTTCGTGACTGGTGGTGGTATGGGGAAAGTTGTCAATGCTCTCCTTCCGACAAGTTACGGGAGTTTCAAAAAATTATCTAACTAGAACGCTGTAACCGCCGGATACAGTATGTGTCTCACTTGAGAATATGAAGATTAGATTATTGTGTGAATTGAACTTGTGTTTGTTTATGTTCATACTTGCATTGTGCTTTTGTTTTGATGTTATACGATATACTGTACCTAAGCTTGGTGGGTCACAGGTGTTCGGCAAAAACAATCACTGAGAAAAAAAATCACAAATTTGGCTTGGAAAAAAATTCATAGGAAATAAGCACATCTTTCTGAATAGCCTAATTAAACTTAGATTAGGTTAGGTTAAAGATAGATTACGTTACGTTATGTCAAAGTCTAATTATACCATAGCAACCCATTTCGAGTCGAAAATTCGTCCTACGCCGCGCAGGACATCAAATGGTCATTGTCCAGGGGGGGTGCACCAAATATCTAGGGTACAACAAGAGGAAGGTCAATAGTTGAGAGCCGTCGGCAGGTTTAAATTTAAATTCCTTAAGCTCTAATTTTCAACCAGGAAACCGTATGTGTAGAAACAAGTACCTATTTGTTGCTTGAAACTGTTGTATGGCTTTGTCATCTGTAATATATCTAGTGACCATATTGATCAATTGAAAACCTATGTACATATATATATATATATATATATATATATATATATATATATATATATATATATATATTCACTGATTTACTCTTATAGCTTGGGGGAGAGAAGATGATAATTATGATCGTTAACAATTTTATTATTTTCTTAAACTATTTTATTTAATTCTTGTATTCCTTCTGCCCCCCTTCCCAATATATGCTTTTGATTACTTAATGGCTTGTACACTGATACTGGCAGCAAACTCATAAGAGTATAATAATAATAAAGGGGGGAAAAGGAGGATTATTAATAATAATCATAATAAATTTTTAATAAGAAGAATAGGAACACCATAAAAATAATAATTACACGAGAAGTTCAAGTGGCTAACTGAAAGATAGTGTGCTATTGGATGACAAAATTGGGGAACAAGGCAAGAATATCTTCTAATACAGAGTGGTGGTCTCACCTGTAATAATATACCAGTCCTCCCTCACTACTGTTTTCTTCCACTATGCGCCAATGATGTCACATAAATACCTCCGCCTCCTGTGTATGGGCTACCTACCACCACTACCACCAGTCACCTACCACCACTACCACCAGTTACCTACCACCACTACCACCAGTCTCCTACCACCACTATCACCAGTCATTTACCACCAGTCACCTACCACCACTACCACCAGTTACCTACCACCACTACCACCAGTTACCTACCACCACTACCACCAGTTACCTACCACCAGTTACCTAACACCACTACCACCAGTTACCTACCACCACTACCACCAGTCACCTACCACCACTACCACCAGTTACCTACCACTCACTACTGCCCATACCTGTCATCACCTGCCACTACTACCCAGGGGCGGATCCAGGAATATCAACATAGAGATTAGAGATTAATGGGTGGAACATATAGCAGGCACACAACGAGCCCACCCAGCTGTTTTTTTATATATAATCTAACCAATATTATAGGCATTTTGAGGCCATGTGCTCTTGATATTAGGAGATCTTCAATAGTTATTACTTTTTACTACAAAAAATGGCCTGCTACCCGTGTGTGTGTGTGTTTTTATATGTAGTGCTGTAGTGGAGGTACAGGACTAGAGTTACGGTGTACTCCAGGAAGTTACTTTACATACAGACGGTGGTCGTAACCGCACTAAAGTTCCGCACCGATAGTGGTTGTATAGAAGTGGTGGCTTGCGGTGGACGTGGTTAGGAAGGCTAACATACTGTACAGTAGCACACCATAGACCACGTTATCCTTCCCTATCGCTTGATGTAGGTTAAGTTCCTTTTAGCTTCCGGTCGTAATGATAGGCGCGTCCGTCACCTGATTGGTTTTTGTTTTCTGTTATAATAAAAGAAGGAAAATAATAATTGATAATGTCACAGTTCTTAGTGAGGTCTTGGTTATATCTGGTGTCAGTTGTTCAGTGTCTTGCTAGAGCCTAAAACGATGTTTCTTTTCATTGTTTGTGAAGTTTGATACGTAATGTTAATCCTATTGTGAGTTTGTGAAGCATTTCGTAGGTTAGGTGAAGGTGCTGTGAGTTAAGGGTTCCTTCTATAAATGTAGCCAAGGGTGGGTCCTCCTCTGCTATATGATCCATGGAGTGTAGTCTTTATACCCTGCAGTGGCCCACCTTTCCAAGCTACTGCACTTGACCAACCGCCCGCCTTCTGCCTGCACTGACACTCAGATTAATTGTTAGGGACAATAGCTGCCGAGTTGTGGTGAACACTACTAATAAGACAGTGAGGCAGAACCGTGTCTTTGAACAGTTAAAGTACGTCAAGATGCTGGGTGGGGAGAGGAGGGGAGGCAGCGGGCAAGCCTTCATTACGTGGTCCCCAGCGTGTGTTTGGTAATTTGTTGGGAGGAGCTGCTGCTGGCGGCTCTAACGCACCTGAACCTTACCTGTGTCTTTATCGTCTTGTTACCTGCAGGGATGATCACCGTCTTGTTACTGTTAGTGTGTATAGTAACTGACACGTACGACGCTCAGGGTAACCCATGTGTGGGCTGCACCACACACACACACACACACACACACACACACACACACACACTGATTTCTTTATATATAACCAATAGTGCTTCATTTTACTGGGGTGGAGGTAGGGAGGAGGGAAGGAGATTATATGAGAGGGAAGGAGATTATATGAGAGGGAAGAAGATTATATGAGAGGGAAGGAGATTATATGAGAGGGAAGAAGATTATATGAGAGGGAAGGAGATTATATGAGAGGGAAGGAGATTATATGAGAGGGAAGGAGATTATATGAGAGGGAAGAAGATTATATGAGAGGGAAGGAGATTATATGAGAGGGAAGGTGGAGTGTGGTGGAAGGCACTACTGTACTAGGAAGTGTATATTTTTTTACCACCTGTGCCAGCCAGTACACTACTCCGCCACCACATAAGCTTCACCTATATTAAACTATCGATTAAAACCAACTAACTTACGATAGTGCCTGAGGTAACGTCTCGTCTAGCTATCACTTTACTATAAAGACGCACTCCCCTACTGTACTGTCCCACACACAACCTACTGTGTATGTAACCCTTAACTAAGTAATTACAGTGTACGCTTAAGCCTCTGAAACTCCATTGACCAAACGTATAATAATTATAATCATCTGTGTGGTTCGTTAACTTGTGTACGTACAGTTATCTTTTTATTTTACCCAATTTTCGTTATTTTCTTTGTTTTCATGTTTGGTTTTCTTTGTTTTGTGTTTTGTTTGATTTCGTTGTTTTCTTGTTTTCCTTTTTCCTTTGTTTTCACCATTGGGAGGTTAGGATGGAGCTGGTAACACTATGGTCTAGAGTGGCAGGTTTCACCAAACACAAATGGTTTTCGATTCTCCCTCCCCCTTCTCCTCCCCCCTTGTCCTCCTTCCTCCCCTCCCCCTTGTTCTTCTCCTTCCTCCCCTCCCCCTTGTCCTCCTTCCTCTCCTCCTTGTTCTCTCCTTCCTCCTCCCCCTTGTTCTTCTCCTTCCTCCCTCTCCCTCCTGTCCTCCTTCCTCTCCTCCTTACCCTCTTAGGGATTTCGTTGGGTTGGATTAGGTTGGGTTTGGTTAAGGTTGGGTTGGGTTGGGATAAATTAGGTTGGGATGAATTAGGTTAAGTAGATTAGGTTAGGTTAGATTGTTGGGTTTCGTTGTGTTAAGTTGGATTAGATTGGGTTGGACTCGGTTTTGTTGGGTTGGGATGAGTTGAGTTAGATTGGGTTAGGTTGAGTTAGTTTGGATTAGGTTGGGTGATGTGATCAAAGTGGTGGTGTTGGGTGGGTGGGTGTTGTATGTGATATAGTGGGTGGTGTTGGGTGGGTGGGTGTTATGTGATATAGTGGGTGGTGTTGGGTGGGTGGGTGTTATGTGATATAATTGGGGTGGTGTTGGGTGGAGTGGGTGTTATGTGATATAGTGGGTGGTGTTGGGTGGGTGGGTGTTATGTGATATAGTGGGTGGTGTTGGTGGGTGTGTGTTGTATGTGATATAGTGGGTGGTGTTGGGTGGGTGGGTGTTATGTGATATAGTGGGTGGTGTTGGGTGGGTGTGTGTTGTATGTGATATAGTGGGTGGTGTTGGGTGGGTGGGTGTTATGATATAGTGGGTGGTGTTGGGTGGGGTGTTATGTGATATAGTGGGTGGTGTTGGGTGGGTGGTGTTATGTGATATAGTGGGTGGTGTTGGGTGGGTGTTGTATGTGAGATAGTGGGTGGTGTTCGTGATGTGATATAGTGGGTGGTGTTGGAGTGGGTGTTGTGATGTGATATAGTGGGTGGTGTTGGGTGGGTGGGTGTTATGTGATATAGTGCGTGGTGTTGGGTGGTGGTGTTGTATGTGATATAGTGCGTGGTGTTGGGTGGTGGGTGTTGTGTGATATAGTGTTGGGTGGGTGTTGTATAGTGGGTGGTGTTGGGTGGGTGGGTGTTATGTGATATAGTGGTAAGTGGGTGGTGTGGGTGGTGTGTGATATCGTGGGTGGTGTTGTGGTGTAATGTGATATAGTGGGTGGTGTTGGGTGGTGTAATGTGATATATGGTGGTGGTGGGTGTTGTGATGTGATATACTGGGTGGTCGTGGGTGGGTGGTGATATAGTGGTGGTGTTGGGTGGTGGGTGTTGTATGATATAGTGGGTAGTGTTGGGTGGGTGGTGTGATATAGTGGGTGGTGTTGGGTGGGTGTGTGTATGAGATATAGTGCGTGGTGTTGGTTGGTGGTGTTATGTGACATAGTGGGTGGTGTTGGGTGGGTGGGTGTTGTGATATAGTGGGTGGTGTTGGGTGGGTGGGTGTTATAAGGTAAGTGGGTGGTGTATAATTGGTGTGGGTGGTGGGTGTTATATAGTGGGTGGTGTTGGTGGGTGGGTGTTGTGTGGATGGTGGTGGTAGATTGTAGGTGTTATGGTGGGTGTTGTGATGTGATATAGTGGGTGGTGTTGGGGTGGTGGGTGTGATGTAGTGGGTGGTGTTGGGTGGGTGGGTGTTGTATGTGATATAGTGGGTGGTGTTGGGTGGGTATATAAGTGGGTAGTGGGTGGTGTTAGAGTGGGTGTTGTGATTAGTGTTGGGGTGTTATAGTTGGGTGTTGGGTGAGGTGGGTGTTGTGTGGGTGGTGTTGGGGTGGGTGTTGTAAGATAGTGGGTGGTGTTGGTGGGTGTGTGTTGTATGTGTTATAGTAGTGGGTGGTGTTGGTTGGGTTATAGTGATATAGTGGGTGGTGATGTGGTGGGTGTTATGTGATATAAGTGGGTGGTGTTGGGTGGGTGTTATGTGATATAGTGGGGTGGGTGGGTGTTATGTGATGTAAGTGGGTGGTGTTGGGTGGGTGATATAAGTGGGTGGTGTTGGTGGGTGTTGGTGTTAGGTGATATAGTGGGTGGTGTTGGTGGGTGGTTGTTGTATATGTGATATAGTGGTGGGTGTATGTGATATAGTGGTGGTGTTTTGGGTGGGTGTTGATATAGTGGTAAGTGGGTGGTGTTGAATGGTGTATATGATGGTGGTGGTGGGTGTTGTGATGTGATATAGTGGGTGGTGTTGGTGGGTGGGTGGGTGTTATGTGATATAGTGGGTCGTAGTGGGTGGGTGGTGTTGTATGTGATAGTGGTGGGTGGTGGTGTTGTGTTAGGTGGGTGGTGTTATGATATAGTGGGTGGTGTTGGGTGTTATGGGTGTTGTGATGAGATATAGTGGGGTGGGGTGTTGATGTGGATAGTGGGTGGTGTTGGGTGTTGTGATGGTATAGTGCGGTTTTTATTTTACTTGTTAGCTCACTTTATTATGCCACTCATCCCCTGACGAGTACAAAAGGATACAGAGTAGGGTTTACAAGGTCATAATAATTAACCCTTTGTCAGGATATTTATTTTCAAAGTTACATTATTTGTTTAGTTCTATACATAAAGGACTTATTCACAAATGCGTGAGTACAGGCGTGGAGCAGTATGTCTGGCCTCACACTTTGTTATTCACATTTACGTAGGAGGTATTCAAGCACATTTCGTATTTGTACCTCATGAGAAATTAGTATAATTTAAGTGCAAAAAGTGGATACAATCTTAATATATATACTCTCTTGCCATTAGAGATGAAGTGTTGTCCCATTTCACACACATGTGTGGACCTCTCCTAAAAGGTTCTATCTTCACACAGTCGAGGACAGAAGTGTTCAGGTGTCAACAATATATCTGCACACCTTTACATTTAGTTTTATTTACATCTGCTTGAAGACATACTGTAGCGCTTATATCTAACAACAATCTAGCGGTTACAACATCTTGTAATTGATCTTGTTTTGCTCCATATACATGTTTCACTTGATACATCTCATCATAGTAAACTATGGATCGACTAGTGCCTGTTTGCACTTGTCTCTTACGTCAAACTCATCAATAAGTTCTTTCCTAATTACAGTTTTAAAGTTCTTTTGACAGACCAAATTGTATTCAACAGTGTCTTTGTTAGACATGCGAGTTTGGCAGAACATCAACTCTGTCATGTTTTATGAGGCCTATGTCAGAGGATCACAACAGTTTGACCCTACCCCGGTCAACAAAGTGCATATTTGTGTCTGGCTCAGAACAAGATCGCGACAACCTGGTCGAGGTGTCAAGTGCAAATAAGTGAAGATAGAGGGTCAGTGATGATGAGACTGTCGTAACAGATGGTTTCAATGAATTTAATAGCTGTGAGTATGGCAACTCAATTCAATTTTGTAAAGTGGTGCAGTTATTGAATTCTAACTCCTTTCTCAATTATATTACCGTCAGGTTGAGTCCTAACAATAGCATGCCTCCAGAGGCGGTGTTTGAGTTCCATCAGTGTAGATGGTCATGTGATATTATCATCAGTCTGTAGAGTGTGTATGCGTTCAAAAGCTCTCAATTTGGCAGTGTGTTGGAGATAAATGCACATATAATTAATTTTTAGGCAGATACATCGGTATTGTGATATCGAAAGGAACTGTATCGCAGGGTGGCAAGAAGCGCTGTTGTGTCTCAACTTTGTGCAGGTGGTCTAGTCCAAACATCTTCATATGTGTAGCTGTAGTTTGGATCCTTAGACTACAGTCCATGGTTCATACATTCTATGATTTAAGGAAACAATGTTATCAGAATCACCACGCAAGCCTCAGGGGCTATCATGAGGTTGACAATTATTCTATCTTTAACACTGGGTATACCTAGTTTTTTCCTCATATTAAGTACTTCGGTCTCATAGGACATCCTCGGTAATTCTGTTATAATGGAGGTGGTGTTGGGTGGGTGGGTGTTATGTGATATAGTGGGTGGTGTTGGGTGGGTGTTGTAATGTGATTTAGTGGGTGGTGGTGTTTGGTGGGTGTTGTGATGTGAGATAGTGGGTGGTGTTGGGTGGTGTAATGTGATATAGTGGGTGGTGTTGGGTGGGTGTTGTAATGTGATATAGTGGGTGGTGTTGGGTGGGTGTTGTGATGTGAGAGTAGTACGTGTGTTGGGTGGGTGTTGTGATGTGATATAGTGGGTGGTGTTGGGTGGGTGTTGTGATGTGATATAGTGGGTGGTGTTGGGTGGGTGGGTGTTGTGATGTGATATAGTGGGTGGTGTTGGGTGGGTGTTGTGATGTGATATAGTGGGTGGTGTTGGGTGGTGGGTGTTGTATGTGATATAAGTGGGTGGTGTTGGGTGGGTGTTGTGATGTGATATAGTGGGTGTTGGGTGGGTGGGTGTTGTGATGTGATATAGTGGGTGGTGTGGGTGGGTGTTGTGATGTGATATAGTGGGTGGTGTTGGGCAGGTGGTGTTGTGATGTGATATAGTGGGTGGTGTGGGTGGGTTGAGTAATGTGGTGAAATATGTGGGTTTCTCAAATTGGTGTGTAATAATAATAATAATAATAACGGTTTATTGAAAAGAGCTTGTGAGGCTGAAAATATACAGTTACATATTTGGGGAATGGGTTACAATTACAAATAATATACAAAGTGACATAAGTGACACAAATAAGACATATAATAACTTAGATGGGGATCAGCTCAAACTACAGTTCATTTCAACATAGTGACAGTGTAAGGAGCAGTGTTTGCTAAGAATTAGAACATTGATTTATTACATGTTATTGATAATTTTACAATGGTTGGGTGTGTGTGTGTGTGTGTGTGTGTGTGTGTGTGTGTGTGTGTGTGTGTGTGTGTGTGTGTGTGTGTGTGTGTGTGTGTGTGTGTGTGTGTGTGTGTGTGTGTCCACCAACAGTCCTGCCATACACAGTCAGAGCGAGTGATCGTCGTCACCAGTCGAGAACCTCTTCACTCCGCACCACTCCTGCAACCCACTCCTCCTCCTCCCCACGTCGATCTTAAATGTACTGACGGGATAGAGAACACACCTGGACCCATCGCTGCCTCAAGACAACAGCACGATATAATATTTGAATGACAAGAAGCTACCGAGGTCTGTCTCTGTCAGAAACAAAGGCAGTACTGTGTGCCATTGATGGATAACTTGCTCGGCCACAGTAATACAGTGGCTCTCTTGGGCATCGTGGACTCTTCTCGGTCATCAGGTTTTTCGTGGCAGTCAACGGATGTTCTTACCCTTAAGTTGTGATGAACGGCTCCTGATGACTGGCAGTAGATGTTACACCAGACCACGTGTGTATGATGCGGGTCAGTCTGTTTGAAGATTGAAGTTGATTATGGCTTTTAAATTCTAATCTTGAAAAATATTTGATTTCTATACTATCCAAGAACAGTAGAATCGCAGCTTTACTAAGCCTGTGTGTCTGTGTGTGGTGTTCCAGTAAACTTAACATTATCACTGACGCAAGAAGTGACTCACCCTCAAGTAGGGACGGTTCCTTGCAGATGTCCGATTAAAGGTAGAGTGGAGCTATACTGTAGTAGCCACTCCAGGGGTTGTGTGTAGGGCAGGTTGTGCAGGTGAGACGACTGAGCGGTGGGTCATAGCTCAGGTTGTGAACTTGGTGCACGCGAACAGTGACTGGACCAACACCTTGCTGACGAATAACTCCGGAAATTAGGCCCGTGGTACTCTGGTGTATTGCTTCCCGTCAACACCAGTGGAGACGAGAACTTTTCCTTACGGGAACGTTTATCCAGTTTGAAGTAATTGGAATAACATTGGAGAGACATTTTTGGAGTGTTGTGTGGCATAACAGCCGGTGTAAGGGTGGTGGTGGTGAGGTGGAGGCTGCCGTGGTTGTGTTATGATGATTTATGACACAGTAGAGGTGTGTGGGTGTTCCTCCGAGCCAACAGCCAAAGCTATAGTGTTGGGGCTATGAGTGTGTCACGGGTATACCAACAGGCGGCCCTGGAGCCACTTCTTTTGTCAACTTCACGAGGAGAGACGAGTTTGAGCGAGGCGTCTCGACAACTGGGTCCCATACTGAACTTGGTGGGTAGTCTTCTGTCGATCCCTCTGGATGCTCCCACCATCATGTCCTTCATTATCATCCTCGCCTTCGTCATCCAGTTTTATTGGACTGTAGTATCACCAGTCCACTGCGAAAGCAGCATCTTCTACCACGACCACCACCACCACCACCACTACCACCACCACTACCACAGCCCTGCCCGGCCGTGTGATACCTACGTCATTCTGGCAAACACAGACCGGCACCTCCGCCAGAGTGGCGACATCTTCTGCGGGATTTTAACCTGCCACACTGGGTCGTCAAGCGCAACGCTGATGTATTGGAGCGTTCGGGTACAGTACCTAAAGAAGAGCAACCCAGCACCTACTCACCAGCACCCAACAAACGAGGGCGAGGTGGCACACACAGCCGCTTATGTCACTCCGCTACAATAACGATGTTGATCGTAATGGGCGGCAACGGTCGTCGCACCGTGTGGCCGCCTCCCCGGCTCAGGAGGACCAGGTGAAACACTCAGGTGTGGCCGCTAATGCGCTGTACGCCTCCGAACTCTGGGGGGACAGACTGCAGCAGTGGAACATCCTCAGCCCAGACGGCGCCCACGTGCTTACACACACCCCTGGGCGCTGTGCCGTCGTCAGCGTCAACCCTGTGCCAAACTGGACCACTACTTCCGTCGCCAACACGACTTGAACCTGGCCGCTGCCATGATGAACTACCACGACGATGACACTCTCCAGTATGATGAGAGCTACGACTACAACGACCAGTGGCTCCCTCAACACGACAAGGCGTCTTTGTCGGGTGTAGACCTTGGTCCTGGCCGCGTGTATGAAGTAAAAACGACGGAGACGAATGAGGGTGAGGCACAGCACCGCCAGCAGGAGGGTGGAGACAACACGAAGAAGGGCGTGTGGGCGACAGGACCTTTGGGTCAAAAGTCATGGAACATCTACGTATTCATGTCGGTGATGGCGGTGTTGGTGTTCCTGATGGACGCTTCCTACCGCATCATGCGAGCGGTCCACCAGCTCGGCCCGTGCTCTTAACGATCCCCCACCACCGCTACGCTGTCTGCCGCCATCCATCGCTGGGGCTACCAACGACCACACTCACCTCTAACTCTAATCCGTGTGTCGCGTACCTCATGTGTCACACGTAAAGGATATTGTGTGGTAGAGCGAGAGACGAGCCTCAAGATACGTCTAGTGAAGGCTTGGGGTGCCTTAAGTACTGTCAGCACCCCTGGCCAGAGACCATCGCTGGGATATCAGTGGATAACTTAAAAGTGTTAATTGACAGGTTTCTATATATATATATATATATATATATATATATATATATATATATATATATATATATATATATATATATATATATATATAACCGTCACCAACCAAGCAGTAGTAGTTTGGGTGCAGGTACCAATAGCCTACCTGGTTGATCCCATCATCCCATGATTGTGGAGTTCAGGCAGTGGTCCCTTGGGGTAAGGATGTAACGGCGATCCCAGACAATCCGTGTTACTGTATGACTTTAATAATTAAAGTCATTGATGTTGACTTGTTGAGGTTAATAAGGCCAGCATCAGTAGTGGCAAGGTGTGTGGCGCGCAGTGTCATTAGTTCACGGAGGAAGCCATCAGTGAAGACTGACACCAAATGAGCATTTCTGTGTTACCGCGGGTGCTAGTGTTAACTACACCAACCAATATTCCCCAGCTACGCTTCGGTACCCTGGTTGGAATAAGTACAGTACACTAATTAACATTTTACATGTACCCTTGGGTGTTAGAGTAGAGTACAGTATACGACGCTGTGTGTGTGCCGGCCAGCTGTCAGCATAGCAAGTCATGTGTGGGTGGACGTATCCGGGCTTGTGGTCAGCAGTGCACCTTGCGTCTCCCTCTCTGTGTAATTAACGTTTTTTTTATGGCTGTCGTTAAGCATTTTCTTTTCCCACAAACCCCTCCCTGCCATGAAAGACCAATTGTTACTGCAACTGTTTAATGTGATGCCTTTTATAGCGATGATGTATAGGAAAGGCTATATAATGCCATATTATTGTTACGAGTAGAAATATTACAGCTATTGTTTGGGATATGACGGTCAGCTGTCCTCTGCGATGCTTTCAATGTACTGTAACGTGTTTGTTGTTTCTGTCCAATAAATGTAACATTATGCGAGCTGTTTACATAACCTTATCATTTATCATACAAACTGTTTAATATCTCAACAATCATACGGGATAGTCTCAAAATTCATACCAGTTTTACATCATTATATTCTCATACATCTCACCCCCTGTTTTATTCTTTCGCATTAGTCCTACAGTTATTATTTGATCACAACTCAAGCATGCTATTTTATTTCCCGCTTATATTATACAGGCTACATATACTTTAGATAAGTAAACATCGGTTTGGAAATAGAGTAGTGGAACAAGTTACCAAACATCATCATTAACTCGAACACACTGGGTAGCTTCAAATATAGTTTGGACGGATATATGAACGATAGGGGTTGGGTGTAAACAGGACTTCTAGTACTGCCATGACTGTTGCTGTTCAACCATTCTTATGTTTATATTATTTCTTTCGAAATTGGAAAAAATGGTTTTGTGTTTCATGTGTCTTAAATGGTTGCTATTATTATTATTATTATTATTATTATTATTATTATTATTATTATTATTATTATTATTATTATTATTATTATCGACGCTGTGTTTAGTACCGTCAACCAGTCCTGATGTATATACACAACTTTTAAATCGTAGTGCTCTTAATACCGATTTACTACACACAACAACAAACATCAAGGTGAACACGACTATACCTTGACAACACTGACTTAACCACATAAACATCTAAAAGAAATACATGTACCAAAACAAAGTCGGGACTTGATCTGGGTGGATTGGGTCGGAAGAGGTCTGGAAATCGGAATATGGAGGCAAGGAGGGGGTAGACCTCATTCACACGGGAGTGTTCCCGCGGGCGTGAGCAGGAAATTCCACGCGGCGGAGCCTGCAAACCCGCGATGGAAAAATCACATCAAGCGTGTTAACAATGTTCATGAACCCAAGGAAGTCTATACAGACCTTGCATCTACCAATGGAGCATTTCAGACGAACGGGTTTTTGTCTAGCTAGTCATTTGTGGTTCATCTCTGGAGGGGTACAGTGCGCTGTACAGTGCCTCTGATTATCTTTATTTGGTACGTCACTACTACAGCTTCACCAATTGTTAGTGCTGCATGTAGGAGAGGATAATGTGTGTGGTGAGGGGGGTGACCACAGGTAGCTAGCGACTAGTCTCTCTCTCTCTCTCTCTGCTGCTGTTTAGTCGTGGATAGATCCACCGTTTACGATGTCTTGTCTTTATAACTGTAATCATCAAATACACATAGATAACCCCTTTTTCTTGAGGTATTTCATCATGAACAGCTGTAGGCATACTGAGTGTGGGACACGCTCATGCAAAAGCAAAAATTCACCTGCCCGACCGTGCATGTTTCCATTGGACAAGAATACACTATCGTGTGAACGAGGCCTAATGTGTGGGAGATGTGTGTGTGAAGAAGGGAAGCAGTAGGATTGGTGTTAGAGAGAGAAGAAGGTAGGAGGACTGCTGTTAGAGAGGGGGAGAAGGGTTGCTTTGTAAGGGGAGAGGAGGGAGAGGGTTGATGTGTGTAGTGAGGGGGAGAGGAGGATAATGTGTGTGGTGAGGGAGGGTGACCACAGGTAGCTAGCGACTGCTCTCTCTCTCTCTCTCTCTCTCTCTCTCTCTCTGACGTTGATATTGATAATAACACTGGAAATAATGGTATTACTGCATAAGTCACCCAGTACGGATCAAGGACTGAAAACTAGTATTTTATCCTTGGTACAAATGTCAGATTCAAACGAATCACAACAGAAATGTCAGAAAAACATAGTTTGCTCTTTAAAACGCATATCGGGTAACTTATGCAAATTTACCGAAATAACATGCCCGACGACAACATGATCCTGGCCGTGGCAAAAGTGTCCCCATTGTAACCATCCATCAAAAGTGAATTCAATTGAAACAGTTTATTTAGCCAGAAAAACACAGATACAGAGTGGTTAATAATAACAATATTAACATGGCTGAGCCAGTTGAGAACCTGAGCTCTCTTTTAGGCACCTGATATATACTATACATTTATCTCAAGGAAGTATTATGTAACATTTAGTATCATCTGGAATAATACAATAGCATGGTGGCAATAAGAACATCTTATAATGTTACCACGGTTATCACTTCAATATTTATTTATTTTATTTATTTATTAATATATTTTATTTTTATTTTGTTTTATATTATAAGTATATACATAAATTACAATGGAATTGAAAATCTTAAGTATAATGGGGGAGCAGTACAACCTGGGTTGTACAGTATTAAGGCTGAACAAGAGGACAGAACTGTCAGGATTATGTCTAGTTGGCAATTATGTTTATTGCAATGGTAATTACTTATCTATTTACATGATAATTTCCGATAAAACGGTTTTGATGGTACAATAAAACAGGTACTGTAAATATAGTTAGTGTTACAGAAATATTAATACTTAGACAATAGATATTTTTTAAGAGATGATTTAAAGGAAGGGGCGTAGTCTTTGCTTCGGATGGGTGGGGTAGTTGTTCCACACCTTCACACTGTGATATTTTATGGAGGTCTGGGACTGAGAGGAGCGCATGGGGGGTGGTCTTAGTAGCTCTGGGTGCCTTAAGTTGTATCTCTGATTATTCCGGAACTGGAAATGATTATTGTCAAGCAAGTGATTGATAGATTTGTAAACAAAGAGGGCACAGCAGTAAGTGTTAATATCTTCGAATTTTAACATTTTCAATTTAGCAAATTTTTCGTTTGTGTGATCCGGTTTTTTTTCAAGTAGGTCATTGTCCGTACAACTCTCTTTTGTGCAGTAACCAGAGATTGTGTTTTTGAAGAGCCAGAGGTCCCCCATAGTGTATGACAGTGTATCAGTGTATAGTCTAATTTAACAGTGCAGCCACTACTACTTTGCTGTCACTCGAAATCTAGTATGACGATCATCCAGCGGACCGGCAGGGCTGTCCACAGATGTTGCACATGTGGGGGGGTTATGTCTAGTGCGGAAGGGGCGGCGGCAGCGTCTTTCTGGCGTTGGCGCTTATCTGCCTCGGTATGCAGTCGAGCTAACTCGAAAGTATTGACACCTTCTCGTGTGGTTCTCCTCCAAGCGTAGTGCTCCTCCAAGTGTTACGGTGTGGAGTAATCGTCTCGCAGGTGAGCTGATCAATTTGGCACTTTTTCAAGTTTGTTTTAAGACCATCCTTATACCTTTTCAGTTGCTCGCCAGAATTACATTTGCTATTCGTTTGGTGGCTGTAAAGTAGCTGCTTTGGCAGTCTACTGTCGTCCATGCGGGTAACATGGCCTGTCAAACGTAGTTGTTCATAGATGATGGTAGCCTCGATGCTCCCCTACGGTTAGTGTGAGCGAGAGTACTGGCATATGTTCTCTTGTCTTCCCAGCGAACTCGGAGGATGGAATGTAGACTAAGTTGGTGAAAGTTTTCAAGTGCTTTAAGGTGCCTCCTGTATGTGACCCATGTCTCGCTACCATATAGCAGGGTGGGGAAGATCCCTTATCGATACACATGCATCTTTGTAGATAATTTCAGCTCCTAGCTGAAGACATGGGTACGGAGTCTGCCAAAGGCTTGAGATGCACATCTGATCCGATGTTGAATCTCTTCATCGATGTCCGTGGTGGTGGTGGACAGGTGGGAGCCGAGATACTAAAAGTGAATAACTTTAGAGAGGGTAGTACCATTAAGCTGGATGTATCGTGGAGGTGTGGCTGAACCAGGGGCAGGCAGAAAAAGAATCTGAGTCTTACATACATTCACCTCAAGGCCGAAGTGTGAATAGGCATCTGCGGAGGTGTTCAGGATCTCCTGTAGGGCGCATTCAGTGTGAGCAACGAGGGTGAGATCGTCTGCATACTTGAGTTTAGTAGTGGAGGCTGCAGACACCCTTGTTCCTGCCTGGAGTCGTCTTATGTTGAAAAGACCCTTCATCCGGTACTGGATGTCCACCTTGCTGGCAAAATTGGCATGAGTAAGGAAGGCAGCCAAGAAAATGGAAAAGAAGGTTGGTGCCAGTACACACCCTTGTTTAACCCTTGCTTGGATGTGGAAGAACTCAGACTGGGTGCCATTTAGTCAGGACACTGCCATTCATGCCATCGTGGAGTTGCCTCATAATGGCGATGAATTTTGGTGGGCAGCCAAAACGGCTGAGGGTCTGCCAGAGGGCTTCCCTGTTGACAGAGTCAAAGGTCTTGGATGGGTCAATGAAGGCCATGTGCCGGTCACGACACTTCTCTGCACTTTTCCTGTATCTGGCAGGCAGCAAAGATCATGTCAGTGGTGCCACATAATGGTTTAAAGCCACATTGAGATTCTGGGAGGAAGTTTTCCGCCCCAGGAAGAAGTCTGTTGAGGAGGACTCGGGATAATAATCTTGTCAGCTAAGGACAGCAGCTAGATCTCACGGTAGTCGCCACAGTCTGACCGGTCTCCCTTGTTCTTGTAAGTATTGACGATGGAGGCGTCTTTAAGAGCTTGTGGATTTCCTCATTTTCCCATATATTTTCCAGGAGAGTGGAGACGGCTGATATGTGGAGGTTCTCCTGCTTTTACACCGGAGATTCCACCAGGCCCTGAGGCTTTGTTATTCTTCATCTGTTTAATGGCAGTAGCTACCTCATCCAGGGACAGAGGATGGCTGTGATGTCAGCTCCTGATGCTGAAGGACCTGCTGGGTAGTCAGAACATCTTTTTAATTAGGGAGTTACTATGGATGAGAGGAGGGCTGCACCATGGTGATTGGCCCATAAAATGTTTAGTGGAATTGAAAATTCACATCTTGTGTTGATCTACAAGTTTTGGTGTGTCACCTGTTTTTAACCATTCATTTTTAAATTGCGAAGTTCACTGGCCGCTCTTAAGTATCACTTTAACTAGGTGTTCTGTCAGTCGTCAAAGCAGCACGTTTATCATCGACGGGTACATTAATTTCTGGCAATTTTCATCAAACCAGTCCTGGTGTATTCTTTCAATCTGGCCGAGGGTCTCTGCAGGTTTGTCATGGTGTAATGAATATCCTTCAGTCTGATGATTTGGGTTGTTTTTCAGATTGTTTATCAGCCCATGTTCAAGCTGTTTCTGAAAGCATGTGCTACCGCTGGATCCTCCAGACGCTTAGTGTTAAAACCTCTTCTGGAAACTTGTTGCCTTCGCCGTTTGGGGGCGACGTGAAGTGAGAGTTTAGCTCTGACGAGCCAATGATCAGTGTTACAGTAGTCTGATTGCTCGGGTGATGAGGACGTCTCAGCGATCTCTTTCTCTGACAATGATGTAGTCAATGAGATGCCAGTGTTTGGATCGTGGGTGTTGCTAAAACCCTTGAACTTGTCGATCTGCCTAAACAAGGTATTGGTGCCATTGGGATTACATTTGCTTAGTCCATTTCTCCCTATGGTTCCCTGCCAAATGTCTGCATCTCTGCCAACTCTATACAGTCACCAAGGAGCACAACCTTATCTTCTCTGGGGATAGAGATTAGCACTCTGTCAGGTAAACATGAGGCCAACTTGATGTCATCCTCTGCATCCATTGTTGAGCGTATGCACTGATGCAGAAGGCATGACGTGAGGACAGTGGAACTCCTGAGCATCATGAGGCACTGATGATTCCAACAGGCATTTCAGTTAGCCTATGTAGGATGCAATGGGGAATGTAAGCCAACCCCATAAATGTGGTTTCTCCCTTAGCAGGCTTACCCTTCCAGAAGAAGGTATAACCAGACCCACGTTAATGATCTCGACCCTCAACTGGATAGCGGGACTCAATAATGGCAGCTATATCGATGTATATACCTAGACAGCTCCTTCTTTTCCACAAGGTTCTTTCTTTCAGGACGCTCATTTGTACTGACATTATGCAGCCTACATGAAAGTGGTTGTATAGATTTGTTTTGTTTGATATGTGATTATAATCGTGTTTTCGACTGCACATAATGATGACCTTACTGGGCGCAGTTACCCAGACAGGTTGGTTCTTTAGGCAGACTATATTTCAGAACCTTTTCTGCCAAATCCCATGTGGGGTGACGCCAAGCTCCTCAGGGCTGCTCAGTCACAGAACAGGACCGGATTACTACTCTGCCTAGATCCCAGTGCATAAACAATCAATGACCCATGTGCAGAGTTGTGACTAGAGACTCTCAGGGTCATCTCCTGCCTGTCCCCCGAAACCACTCGTCCATCGCCAAAAGGACCTTTGGGGCGGTATAAGAGCATGATGTAAGCTGGATGATGGCTGCTGCGTGAGTTGATTTATGTGGTGAGGGGATAGCAGGCTGCAACCACTCTTGGCTCTCCCATTTCCTGATCCAGCGGTGCAAGTGTTGCAACAACATGGGAAGAGAGAATTGCAATGGACTGCAGATAGCCAGTTTCTTGGGTTTCCCTAGTAGCCTGCCCATCATGCATTGCCTTCTCTGCCGGTGTAGTCGTTGGTTCAGTGGTACCTCTTCGCCTATACCGCCGTTGGGGTCTTGTTAGAGCTCTGTAAGCAAGTCTGCCTGATGCAAGGGCTCCACAGCAATTTTTCATTCAAGTTTACTCCAAAACCATATTACTACAAGAGTTAATCCACCAAGGCATGGCAGAGGCTGAGGTGGTGATGCCAGACGTCAAATGCCAGTGGGCCTATGCGCCATCCCTCTTGGGCCCACTGCTACTCGAGATCCCCTGCTAGTCAGCCTGGGCCCATGAGGCACACAGTTACTGTGTTGCCACGAGAGGCACAACATAGTCTTCATGGTGAGAGTACCAGAGAAACATGCAAAGTTGCTTCCCTTTTCAAACAGAAACCAAACAGTACCTACCTAACACAAGCATAATGCTGTCATCCTGTGTACAACACACACACATACACACCAGACTTTAACATATCATCTCCCCACCCACTTACTAAATAAACCCACAGACGGCACCAACCCTTCCATTATTATACTGCCCGACTAAATACCCCGGCCAGAACACTCGATAAGGCAGAGTTTCAACCCAATAGTAGCGTGGCTCAGTTATTAGAACAAGCTGCCTGTATGAGGCTGTAGGTTATCAAGCAGAGAGAGACGGCTGAAAAGGGGGTACAAGAAGCAGAGGTGGGTGAGAGAGGGCTAGAGAAAAACGGAGAGAGTGAGAAAAAAGATGAGAGAGAAAAAGAGACAGGGGAGGGGAGGTGGGGAAGAGAGTGTATAACGTTAGACAATGAGAGAGTGAGACAGGAAAAGAATGCGGAGAGAGAGGGAGAGAGAGAGCGCGGGGCAAAAAGAAAATATTGAGGTTGAGTGAGGGCGATAGAGGGCACCAATAGTCTCTGTCCACCTTATTATCGATCTCATTTAATGAATAAAAGGAGTTACTGCGTTTTTTTCTACTTTATACCAACCCCATTAAGGATCTATATGGCGGAAAGCTCCTGGCCTGCAGATGACCTTTTCGAATTTTGCAAAAATCTGAAAATCATATTTTTTACTAACATAGGCAAGTTGGATATGTAAATAGGGTTTTGTGGGACGATAAATTCATTGGGATAATTAGTTTTGACTACAAGGTTCTTTGGTGCCAAAACTACAGGTAATACAGACATGCGTTATGCATTTGTAATATATATGTTAGGTGACAAAAGCTCAAATTAGGAAAGAAACGTACTCATTATAATATTCATTTGAGTCTGAGTAACATTCGTGGCACCTATTAAAATATAATAGTAATTTTCTGTACACATACAGCATTCATAAAGAACAAATGGAACTGAACAATAAAGTAAGCAAGGAAATATTTGTATTACTATGATAAAAGATATGTACAAAATCACTTCATTCCATCTAACACACACTTGAATGTGCGAAAATATTCTGTACAAAGTAGATACAATTTCTATATGCACATATGTGTATGTGAAGAACTAATGAAACAACTAAACATTTTCAATTAAAGAAAGAACTTCGATATGCATGAGCCCAAGAAGGTTAAGCAAGTATTCATACACTTAAATAAGACTGTTAATGAATTCTAATGAAAACAACTGATGATTCATTATACCACACATAAAACCATCACTAGCACCATCAAAATCATCAATTACCACAGAATGAATATCCTGATTCTCACAATGTACAGTTACCAAATATGAAGGGAAAATCACTTTTAAAGCATGAGCATAACAGTCCTCACATTTATTCTTTTGCAAGCACACTTTGTAAATTCTAGAACTGATTCAGGTGCAATATTTTGTGTATTGATAACTGGCAGCCATTCTCTGTCAGCATTTTTAAAAGCAATACATTTCTGGATTGGGGATCTCTTGGATACCAATTGAAGATTAAGCCCAACTATTGCTGTGCTTGAACCCTCAAGCACTGTTGTTTAAAGGCGGATGAGGTTGAGGCATTTTCTCACTGCTTTTTGTTTAACAAACGATTTTCACCGCAACTAACCAAACACTTTGCATCTACCCGATCATCATTAGTGTTATTACCATAGTAACCTAGAATGATAAACCTCTTCACGGAACTGATAATAATAGACCACTGAGAGGCTCTGATATCTTGAGAGCGTCAAAATAGTTTTCAGATTATCACTCATGTGATTATACAAGAGATTACAACCACATCTTTTTTGATATTCCAGTTGCAACAATTTTATTATGATTTACTTATTATTGTAAGCCTCGATCAGAGTAGAACGTTCAAGAGCCACCTGGACGTCTCTGGGTGGTGCTAGGATGTTCGAGGTGATGATGAGGTATATAAGAGGCAGTGTGGCTGACCAGTAAGTCGATCGTTTCCTCCCAGTGTCCAGATCTAACCTAGTAGAACAACTGGAGATAATTGTTGTAAGTATTGTGAATTGTTGTGATCAATATAAAGAGAAAAGACTAAGGAATTGTACAACTATTAGCTGGCTACATATTCGAAGTGAGAGTCCAGCTGTGAAGTCATTACCCTGTTAACAGTAAGCAGACGAATTAGTGACTTTTTACGGGAATTAGCCCACCCGGGCACA
>NW_024710988.1:0-33486 GCF_018991925.1 Homarus americanus | reverse complement strand
CATTACTTCGTTCAGTTACGTATTGCTGGTGGAGTAGGAGGGAGGTGGAGGAGGATGGAGTAGGAGGAGGTGGAGTAGGAAGGAGGAGGAGGTAGAGGGGGAGGGAGGTGATAGTGGGAATTTGAGCTCTTGTGCAAGTTCTCAGACTGGAAATTGTATGACCAGGTTTAGTGTTTCCCGGGGGTGGGGAGGCTCTCTCCTTGTAACTTTAATAACAACTTCCTTCTCTCTCTCTCTCTCTCTCTCTCTCTCTCTCTCTCTCTCTGCCCTCTTGGTGGTGAGGCTTGAGAGGAATGCTTGGGTAATGCAGCCTCCTGAAGCAGTGAATACCTCCACACCTACTCCTCCTAGCCTCTTTTTCCTCCTCCTCCTCCTCCTTCTCGTCATCTCCCTCTTCCTATTCCCAGCCAGCCTCTACCCCTCTCTCCTTCTTTCTGGTCTTTTTCTCTTCTCCTCGCCTCCTTATTCGTAAGTAATTTCCATCATTCTGACATGTACGGTTTATATATATACTCTTGCATTCTCTCTCTCTCTCTCTTTCTTTATCTGTCTTCCTCTCCCGTCCCGTCCCGTCCCGTCCCGTCCCGTCCCGTCCGTTTCCTCCCCTCGGATGCTGGCAGCACCCCGGCGCCTCACAATCTCCCCTCACCATCCACCAGCTCCCAGCAACGAGTTTTGTGTCAGTTTATTTTATATTTTTTTGTAATTCAAGATGTTCCCAGGACCGACTTAGCCTCCGAATACTGTATCTCCTCCTCGAAATATTCTGTAACGTGATACTGTACCGATGTTGTATTCTAGACGTGTTTTTACAAGTTACAGCACCGATGGCTGTTTACATGTGATATTTTTGGGGTATTTTTTTTGTATTTATTAATTTTATTGGTATTGTGAGTTTTATTAGACGCCTCAGTATGTAACACTTATTTATGTAATGTTGGATAATTTTTGTATTCTGTATTCTTGGAGATGAAGCCCCTCCCAATACATAACTTTGGATACGATTTATGTAAAGCTGAGATAGTTTTTTGTATTATGTAGTGTGTAAAAATTTTGGTCGCGTTAAGTTCCGAAAGTCTTGGTAAATTTTGAGTTTAATTTGTGATTATGTTTTATATATTTTGTAATGTTAGAATTATGTTGTTTTTACGTTGTGGTGATGATGTATTTTATTTTGTAATGGTGAGTTAGTGGTGTTATGGTGGTGGTGGTGCTGCTGGTGGTGGTGGTGTTATGGTGGTGGTGGTGCTGGTATCTTTTGTCTTGGTGAACGGATCGTCGTCATACTTGGTGCCCTAGTTTGACCTCATTCACGCATGGTGCTTTTTTATTTATTCAGGTCACGAGGTCAAAGGTCAAGGTCAATGGTGTAGAAGATTTTGTTTTGTTTTGTAAGTTGTTTTTTTTTTAATGGATGAATCTCGAATGGTACCTGGTGTTGAGTAGCCAATCACATCAAGAGATAGACGATACCTGACAGTGAACAGCCAATCACATCAAGAGCATCAAAATACCTGTCATTGAATAGCCAATCACATCAAGAGCTAGACGATACCTGACAGTGAACAGCCAATCACATCCAAGGCTAGATGATACCTGACAGTGAACAACCAATCACATCAAGAGCTAGACGATACCTGACGATGACAGCCAATCACATCAAGAAGAGCATCAAAATTCCTGTCATTGAACAGCCAATCATCCAAGAACATCAAATACCTGATGATGAACAGCCAATCACATCCAGAACATCAAATACCTGTCTGCTGAACAGCCAATCACATCCAAGAGCATCAAATGCCTAACAGCGAACAGCCAATCATCCAAGAACATCAAAATACCTGACAGTGAACAGTATTCACATCAAAGGAGGTAGACGATGCCTGACAGTTAAAAGCCAATCATATCAAGAGCGTGAAAATAGGTGGCACGTAGCAGCCAATCACATTACGGCTCCGACGTTACAAATAGCTGCAGTTAAGTGGTGTTGTAATGTCAGGTGTTGAAATAGTTATGATGTGTGTGTGTGTGTGTGTGTGTGTGTGTGTGTGTGTGTGTGTGTGTGTGTGTGTGTGTGTGTGTGTGTGTGTGTGTGTGTGTGTGTGTGTGTGTGTGTGTGTGTGTGTGTGTGTGTGTGTGTGTGTGTGTGTGTGTGTGTGTGTGTGTGTGTGTGTGTGTGTGTGTGTGTGTGTGTGTGTGTGTGTGTGTGTGTGTGTGTGTGTGTGTGTGTGTGTGTGTGTGTGTGTGTGTGTGTGTGTGTGTGTGTGTGTGTGTGTGTGTGTGTGTGTGTGTGTGTGTGTGTGTGTGTGTGTGTGTGTGTGTGTGTGTGTGTGTGTGTGTGTGTGTGTGTGTGTGTGTGTGTGTGTGTGTGTGTGTGTGTGTGTGTGTGTGTGTGTGTGTGTGTGTGTGCGCAGGCTTGCTAGAGACTCCGTTACAGTTCTTGTCGTTATATTCATTGCCCCTGGCCTCCCAACACGCCACCCCCACATGCCCTCCCCAACATACACCCCATACCCCTCCCAACATACACCTCCCTTCACCCCTCCCCAACATGCACCCCCACATGCCCTCCCCAACATACACCCCACATGCCCCTCCCCCAACATACACCCCACATACCCTCTGTGTACACCTCATGCCCCTCCCCTAACACTCCCACACCCCCATACCCCTCCCGAACATACCTCCCACATGCCTCCCCAACATGCACCTCCCATGCCCCTCCCTAACATACCCTGTACACCCCACATACCCCTCCCCAACATACACCCCACATGCCCTCCCCAACCTACACCCCCCACACACCCCTCCCAACATACACCCCCACATACCCTCCCCAACATACACCCCCATGCCCTCCCCCAACATACACCCCCACATGTCCCTCCCCAGCACACCCTCCCCATGCCCCTCCCAACATACACCCCCACATGCCCCTCCCCAACATCACCCCCCACATACCCCTCCCCCCTTGCCCCCCCCCACATACCCTCTCCTCGTGCCATTCCACCCATTTACCCCCACTACACCAGGTGGTCCACACACTTATCCCCACTTTTGTCCCTCCCCTACCTATTGTCCCATTTCGTCCCGCCTCTCTGTGGGTGTGTAGCAACTTAGTCCAGTGTACAGTACCGAGAGGAACAGAGAATATAGTGAAGAGTAGTGTGGTGGAAGATGATGGTGGTGGTGGTGAAGGTTGTGGTGGTAAAGATGATGATGATGGTGGTGGTGGTGGGGTGGTGGAGGTGGTGGTGTTGGTGGTGTTGGTGGTGCTGGTGGTGGCAGGGAAAATTGGAAGTAGGGGGTTTAACTGGGGGTGAAGTGAGGTCCACACCATACCGGGAAAGAACTGGGAGTCAGGGAAGACGTTGCATAGGAAACTACCCCAGAGACTCTGTTTACCGGGACCGAGGTTTAAAGGTCTCGCTTTACCGGGAGGAAGGGGAGAGATGGGAGGAGGGAAAGGGGTGTGGGAGGGAAGGAGGATGGGAGGTGGCCAGGTGGGAAAAGCTGGAGGGAGGGATGGAGAGAGAGAGAGAGATTGTGGCGTTAATACATCACTGCCGGGGAGTTGGGTTACACACCATCACTCTGCCTGCCTCCTTCCTCCCTCCTCATTCTCCTTTCTTCTTCATACATTCCTTCCAATCTCCACCCTCCCTCATTCTTCCTACCCCTCCTCCCCTCCTCCAACCCTCCTTCCTCCCCCCCTCACCCTCCTCCCTCTCTCCCACTCACCTCCCCTTCCTCCCCTCACCTCCCTTCCTGTCCCACTCACCTCCCCCTTCCTCCCTCACCTCCCCTCCTTCCTCCCTGCATCGATCCACCCCTCCCTTCCCACAACCTTTTCATTGATCATCCTTACTGTTTATTGTCGTCATCGTCATCATCATCACCACCATCATCACCACCATCATCATCATCATCATCATCATCATCATCATCATCATCTGTCATCATCATCATCACCACATAATACCACCACCACCATCATCATCATCATCATCATCATCATCATCATCATCATCATCATCATCATCATCATCATCATCATCACTCCACCACCACCATCACCATCATCACCACCATCATCATCACCATCATCATCATCATCATCATCATCATCATCCATCCATCATCATAATCATTGTTCTTTTCCTAATCATCCATCATCACCATCATCACTTACTATCACCAATCACCACCATCACCACTATCATCAATCAACACCACCACCACCCTCCCCACCAGTAGTCACCACCATCACCACTATCATCAATCACCACCACCATCAATCACCACCACCCACCCTTACCACCACCTTGACAGGCATCTTTAATTAATCCCGGCTCGGCTCCTGGTCCCAGCGATCGCTTGACTCATACCCCAATTTTACCGTCAACTCAACCAATTATATTTTGACAACTTATTTCAACGCTTTTCTGTGTGTCACTCTACTCGCTGACTTGGGAGACGAGCGTTACTGGTGGTAAAGTCTTGTGTGTAAGTAACCTGGTAGACGCTTGCTGGAGGGAGGTGTGTGGTTTTGGGGTGGAATTCCATTTTTTTTTTTTTTTTAGAAATTTCTCTAATATGATGGTGAAATAAGTTACCATTTTATTTGTGAACTGAGAATCACCTGTGTCTACCTGTGCCTACTTGTGTCCACCTGTCTACCTGTGTCCACCTGTCTCTACCTGTATCCACCTGTCTCTACCTGTATCCACCTGTGTCTACCTGTCTCCACCCGTGTCTACCTGTGTACTTGTCTCCACCCGTCTCTACCTGTAAGAACATAAGAACATAAGAATGGAGGAAACTGCAGCTGGCCTATTGGCCCATACTGGGCAGTCCCGTTTACACCCAACCCCTATTGCTCATATAAGCATCCAACCTATGCTTGAAGCTATTCAGCGTATTCGAGTTAATGATGATATTTGGTAACTTGTTCCATTCATCCACTACTCTGTTTCCAAACCAGTGTTTACCTATTTCACGCCTAAATCTAAATTTGTCTAATTTAAAACCATTGTTACGAGTTCGCTCCTGGTTGGATAGTTTGAGTACCTTTGTAATGTCCCCTTTGTTTAGCCCTGACTTCCACTTATACACCTCTATCAGGTCGCCCCTCGCTCTACGTCTCTCGAGGGAGTGCAAATTAAGATGCTTTAACCTGTCTCTATACTCAAGGTTCCTAATGCCCGGGATTAGTCTTGTCATTCTCCTCTGAATTCTTTCCAATGATTCTATATCCATTCTGTATACGGTGACCAGAACTGAACTGCGTAATCCAGGTGTGGTCTCACAAGAGCAAGATACAGTTTTAGGATGACCTCGCTAGTCTTGTAGCTAACACTCCTTTGTATGAACCCAAGTACTTTATTAGCCTTGTTACGAGCAAAAACACATTGTTTACTTGGCTTAAGGTTCCTACTTATCATTACTCCTAAATCTCTCTCGCAGTCGGATTTCTCAATGGCATCGTTGTTCATCTGGTATCTGGTTTCCCTGTTTACATCTCCTATACTGAGTACTTTACATTTTTCCACGTTGAATTTCATCTGCCATTTTTCAGACCATTCGAAATTTTTTTTTAGATCTTCCTGTAGTTTTGCTGAGTCCTCGTCAGATTTAATAACACGTCCCATTTTAGTGTCATCAGCAAATTTACTTATGTTGCTGTCTATGCCGATATCTATGTCGTTTATGTATATAATAAATAACAATGGTCCAAGTACTGAGCCTTGGGGAACTCCACTTGTGACTTTCTGGATTTTCTGCACAAAAACTTGCAGAAACGTAAGACATCACTGGCCGTTGCCCTTGTGGACTTCAGGAAGGCCTTTGACCTTGTTGATCACTGCACTGTTATCAACAAGGCTATTGCACTAGGGCTGCCCACCAACCTGGTCTCTTGGCTCACTGATTTCTTGAGTAGACGTCGCCAAGCAGTGAGGTATCAGGGCTTGGTCTCTACATTCCAACACCTCACCTGCGGTGTTCCCCAGGGGACCAAGATGGGACCACTGTGCTTCCTTATCCTGATCAACGACGCTCTATCGGACACTCCTCACAGGTGGAAGTACGTGGATGACTGCACTGTGGGGGTTTCAGTGGACAACACCGCACCAGACTACTCACCACTCCAAGGCACCCTGGACAGGCTACAGGCATGGACTACGGAGAACAAGGTCACCATCAACCACACCAAAACCGTAGTCATGCACATCAATACCGCCACCACTCCAGTGCAATCCCCAGCAGTCACAGTGGGTGCCCATCCTCTCCAGCTGGTGCAGTCTGCCAAACTCCTGGGTGTAACTATAGACAACAAACTTGACTGGAAGGCCCATGTAAATAACACAGTCAAGGCAGCCTCGTACCGTCTCTACATGCTACGAAGACTTAGGTCACTTGGGACACCCACGCCAGAGCTGAGGACCATCTACAACACCTTTATTTTCCCCAAACTAACGTATGCGTCATCAGCCTGGTCGTCTTCTCTCAACTCCACCCAACAATGTCAGCTAGAGAAGGTACAGAAGAGGGCCTGCAGAATCATGCTCGGCGCAGAATACTCCGGCTACACCAACGCTCTCTCCACCCTGGAAAAGCCATCCCTCAGTGACCTCCACCACCAAGCACTGGAAAGGTTTGGCCGTGGACTACTGCACCACCCTCGCCACCTCCTGCAGCCCCCCACCCAACTCGCACAGTCCGCCACTACAACAAAATTCAGCCCATAAGATCCCGCACCGATAGATATAAGAACAGCACCATCCCATCTATTGTTAAAATAATAAACAACTCCTGATTTATGTACTGTGCAGCCCTGTAAATGTATTCAATGAATATTATATCATTATGTCTAAATCAAATGTAATTCTGTATATTTTCACCCACCGGCTGCAACTCTATTAATAAACCGTTTATTATTATTATTATTATTATTATTATTATTATTATTATTATTATTATTATTATTATTTAGAAAGGGTTGAAACGTATCACCTGTTTCCAGTACCTATTTCGCTTAAGGATTCATTTCATTCCGTTTCGTTACTGGCACAAGACGTCATCAGAGAAGGCGTGTAAATTTGTCTACTGAGGGGAAACAGTAAACAAACAAACAATAACAAACAGTCATTCTCGAGAGGTCCAGACTTAGCCATGCCACGTGTTATTTATACCGTGTTATTTTTTTTTTGTGTATTGCTTAGGTGGATGAATAAACGTGTATGGTTTAATTGAATACAGTTTTATGTGTACCGTAGTGTTATACTGTTAGTTACACACACACACACACACGTCTCATCTCCGTATTTTCTTATTTTTAATCCATTCGGTAACTCCTTATTCTATTACCTCCATCGTCTTATTCCGCGTTTTTTCCAATTCCCATTCGCTTTTTTTTTCTTCTTATTCTAATGTCACTTTCGTCAAGTTCGTTGCCTCTTCTCCGTCTTTCACCCAAATTCTATTCGTTATTTTGCTTGTTTCATTCGCTATTCCAATTGGTGGGTGATTCGATAATCCAGGGAGGTGACTGGACTGAGATTGTGTTTTCCTAATCTGTGGTCGTGTTGAGAATTGATCAGGGGTGGAACGGAGGCAACCTGAGGAGAGAGAGAGAGAGAGAGAGAGAGAGAGACTGGATGTTGGATGTAGAGAGGGTGAGATTGGAAACTGGAAGAGAGAGAGAGAGCGTTAAGTTTATAGTGCCGGGAAAAAGAGGGAGAATTTACGAGTATTTTTTTCCGGGGTGTACTGTCTTGTGTCTAGCCTGGGGAGCTGTGTGGACTTGTTGTGGGTCTGACAAGCTTGACTTTATGGGATCACCTGACGATTAAGCACCCTAACCTAACCTAACCTTGTCTAATCTAATCTCATCTAATCTAGTTTAGCCTAGTAACTTCTTTAATTTAATCTAAACACTAACCTTGTCTAGCCCAACCTACCCCCTCCCACCAGGTAGAGTTAGGGGGTTGAATTACCAGGTGAAATAAGCTCGGGGCTAATCGTCAGGTGATGTACTTTATGTAATCAAAACACTTTACTTACTGTATCGTCCTGTAATGATAACTGTATTTTGTGTACTGTGAGGTGTTTCTGTAACGCTTCAGGTTTTGCTTCCAGTTGGTTGTCTTTGTTTTTCCTGTGTAAAACTTTCGTTGTGTAAACTTTGGACAGGTAGTAATGCCCTCAGATAGACAGGTGTATGTCTTGAAGGCTTGGCTTGTGTAGAGTGTTCTAAGCTAGACGGCAGTAAGACGGGAAGCTTAAGCTGTACAGTAAAATGATCCCAGTAATAATGTATTGATGCGACATATACAAGGATGTAACTATATTCTACACATTATTCAGTGATATATTAGATCATTTAGTGTGCGGTACAGCAGTTAGGGGTGAAAGGAAACACAGAGTTGCCATAAACATACAAACTGTTCTCGTAGTGTTATCAGCGAAGACACTTTAGTAAATTACTTATTACTTTACGGAAAGACGATTCCTGATGCTATTCCACTCTACAGTTCTGTCTACTGCCTCGCTTCCCGGCAGATAACCTGATCAAGTGGGTTGCTTCCGCCAGCAGCCCGAAGCCAATAAAACCTCCGATCCAGGCTATTAGGACAGGAACCTCTTGAAGAACATTAGTACACGATATATAATGCCTGGACGAGTGTTGGGATAGAGGAAGGGAGGGAGGAGACGTGTTTACTTGTAACCCAAACTCAACAAGTGGAGGACAGGAGGGAGGAGGCGAGGATGGACTAGCTAGACGGGACGTGTAGTAGGTACGCCGACTCACCCACCCACACTCTTATTGTTCCTCTGCTGCTTCTGTACTTATGTTACTGCCGCCGCTGCCACTATCACCGCCGCCAGAGTTACTGCCGCCGCTGCCACTATCACCGCCACCAGAGTTACTGCCGCCGTCGTTGTGGTAGTCGCCGTTGTTGTTGTCTTAATCGTTGCTGCCGCCTCTGTTGTTATTGTTCTTGTCGTTGTCTCACCTCTACACCCACAGGAGTCGCTGCCTCGTTGTATTAGTCACTGTTGCTGCCATACTCCATGCACCCCCACCATACTCCATGCCCCCTACCATACTCCCCACCCCCTACCATACTCCCCACCCCCACCATACTCCCCTCCCCCTACCCATACTCCCTCCCCCACCATACTCCCCACCCCCCTACCATACCTCCCCACCCCCTACCATACTCCCCACCCCCCACCATACTCCCCACCCCCCACCATACTCCCTCCCCCACCATACCTCCCCACCCCTCACCATACTCCCTCCCCACCATACTCCCTGCCCCCCTACCATACCTCCCTCCCTCACCATACTTCCCTCCCCTACCATACTCCCTCCCTACCATACCCCCTCCCCACCATACTCCCTCCCCACCATACTCCCCTCCCCTACCATACTCCCCCTCCCCACCATACCCCCCCCTACCATACTCCCACCCCTACCACTCCCCACCCCTCCATATCTCCTCCCTACCATACCCCTGCCCCCACCACTCCCCCCCACCATACCTCCCCTACCATACTCCTCCCTACCATACTCCCTCCCCCACCATACTCCCTCCCCACCATACTCCCCTCCCCACCATACTCCCCCTCCCCACCATACCCCCTCCCCACCATACCCCTCCCCCCTACCATACTCCCCGCCCCACCATACTCCCGCCCCCACCATACCCCCACCCCCCACTATACCCCCACCCCCTACCATACTCCCCACCCCCTACCACTCCCACCCCCTACTCCCTGCCGCCGTTGCTCCAGAAATAACACAACTCACTAGCTCCCCATAACAGTGACGGTGACTCGCCTGGTGGTGTCGCCTCGGTGCCCATCTACCGCTTCATGACCCTTTTAATTGGGGAGTTTAATTGAGGTGTGTTTGAGAGAGCGTGTTTAGTCTTGAGCCAAAGTACCACCAAGTTACAATCTGAGCACTACTTTGCCGGTGAGTAATAGACAAGAATAGTGCCCACAGGACTCCCCACCCTTCCTTCCTTCCTTCCTTCCTTCCTTCCTTCCTTCCTTCCTTCAGGGTACTCCACATTGGTGGCGACTGTGTGGCGTCCAGATGAAGGTGGTGGTAGTGGGTAACAATTAGCTCAACACCTGTAGCCGTCTGTTTATAGAGGTCTGCACCACGAGAGTTACCCTATTGTTAGAACTGGTCTTGTTACCAGTGTCATTATGTTGTTATAGTCGTATTGTTGTGTTAGTCTTATTGTTGTTGTTGTTATGGTCTTATTGTTGTTGTTGTTGTTGTTGTTATGGTCTTATTGCTGTTGTTGTTGTTGTTGTTATGGTCTTATTGTTGTGAGTCTTATTATTGTTGTTATGGTCTTATTGTTGTTGTTGTTATTGTTGTTATGGTCTTATTGTTGTTGTTGCTGTGATAGTCTGTTGCTGTTGTTGTTGTTGTTGTTTCGGTCTTATTGTTGTTGTTGTTATTGTTGTTGGTCTTATTGTTGTTGTTATTGTTGTTAGTCTTATTGTTGTTGTTGTTGTTGTTGTTATGGTCTTATTGTTGTTGTTGTTGTTGTTGTTATGGTCTTATTGTTGTTGTTATGGTCTTATTGTTGTTGTTGTTGTGATAGTCCTATTGTTGTTGTTGTTGTTGTTGTTATGGTCTTATTGTTGTTGTTATTGTTGTTATGGTCTTATTGTTGCTGTTATTGTTGTTATGGTCTCATTGCTGTTGTTATTGTTGTTATGGTCTTATTGCTGTTGTTGTTGTTGTTGTTATGGTCTTATTGTTGTGAGAGTTGTCTGTTGTTATGGTCTTATTGTTGTTGTTGTTGGATAGTCTTATTGTTGCTGTTGTTGTTGTTGTTAAGTATTCATTGTTGTTGTTGTTGTTGTTGTTATGGTCCATTGCTGTTGTTGTTGTTGTTGTTATGGTCTTATTGTTGTTGTTGTTATTGCTGTTATGGTCTTATTGTTGTTGCTATTGTTGTTATGGTCTCATTGTTGTTGTTGTTGTGATAGTCTTCATTGTTGTGTTGTTGTTGTTGTTATGGTCTTATTGTTGTTGTTATTGTTGTTATATTCATTGTTGTTGTTATTGTTGTTATGGTCTCATTGTTGTTGTTGTTGTGATAGTCTTATTGTTGTTGTTGTTGTTGTTATGGTCTTATTGTTGTTGTTGTTGTTGTTGTTATGGTCTTATTGTTGTTGTTATGGTCTTATTGTTGTTGTTGTTGTGATAGTCTTATTGCTGTTGTTGTTGTTGTTGTTGTTATGGTCTCATTGTTGTTGTTGTTGTTGTTGTTATGGTCTCATTGTTGTTGTTATGGTCTTATTGTTGTTGTTGTTGTGATAGTCTTATTGTTGTTGTTGTTGTTGTTGTTATGGTCTTATTGTTGTTGTTGTTGTTGTTGTCATGGTTCATTGTTGTTGTGATAGTCTTATTGCTGTTGTTGTTGTTGTTGTTATGGTCTCATTTTGTTGTTGTTGTTATGGTCTTATTGTTGTTGTTATGGTCTCATTGTTGTTGTTGTTGTGATAGTCTCATTGCTGTTGTTGTTGTTGTTGTTATGGTCTTATTATTGTTGTTGTTGTGATAGTCTTATTGCTGTTGTTGTTGTTGTTGTTATAGTCCATTGTGTTTTGTTGTTGTTGTTATGTATTCATTGTTGCTGTTATGGTCTTATTGTTGTTGTTGTTGTGATAAATTATTGCTGTTGTTGTTGTTGTTGTTATGGTCTTATTGTTGTTGTTGTTGTTGTTGTTGTCATGGTCTTATTGTTGTTGTGATAGTCTTATTGCTGTTGTTGTTGTTGTATATGGTCTTATTGTTGTTGTTGTTGTTATGGTCTTTTGTTGTTGTTATGGTCTTATTTATTGTTGTTGTGATAGTCTTATTGCTGTTGTTGTTGTTGTTGTTATTTTATTGTTGTTGTTGTTGTTGTTGTTGGTCTTATTGTTGTTGTGATAGTCTTATTGCTGTTGTTGTTGTTGTTGTTATGGTCTTATTGTTGTTGTTGTTGTTATGGTCTTATTGTTGTTGTTATGGTCTTATTGTTGTTGTTGTTGTTGTTGTTGTTGTCATGGTCTCATTGTTGTTGTGATAGTCTTATTGTTGTTGTTGTTGTTGTTGTTATGGTCTTATTGTTGTTGTTATTATTGTTGTTATTATTCATTGTTGTTGTTGTTGTTATGGTCTTGTTGTTGTTATGGTCTTATTGTTGTTGTTGTTGTGATAGTCTTATTGTTGTTGTTGTTGTTATGGTCTTATTGTTGTTGTTGCTGTCTGGTCTTATTGTTGTTGTTGTTGTTATGGTCTTATTGTTGTTGTTGTTGTTGTTGTTGTTGTTGTTGTTATGGTCTTATTGTTGTTGTTGTTGTCATATTCATTGTTGTTGTGATAGTCTTATTGTTGTTGTTGTTGTTGTTGTTATGGTCTTATTGTTGTTGTTGTTGTTGTTGTTGTTGTTGTTGTTATGGTCCTATTGTTGTTGTTGTTGTTGTCATGGTCTTATTGTTGCTGTGATAGTCTTATTGTTGTTGTTGTTGTTGTTGTTATGGTCTTATTGTTGTTGTTGTTATGGTCTTATTGTTGTTGTTTATTCCTATTGTTGTTGTGATAGTCTTATTGTTGTTGTTGTTGTTGTTGTTATGGTCTTATTGTTGTTGTTGTTGTTATGGTCTTATTGTTGTTGTTGTTGTTGTTGTTGTCATGGTCTTATTGTTGTTGTGATAGTCTTATTGCTGTTGTTGTTGTTGTTATGGTCTTATTAGTTGTTGTTTGTTATGGTCTTATTGTTGTTGTTATATCCTATTGTTGTTGTTGTTGCATAGTCTTATTGCTGTTGTTGTTGTTGTTGTTATGGTCTTATTGTTGTTGTTGTTGTTGTTGCTGTCATGGTTCCTATTGTTGTTGTGATAGTCTTATTGCTGTTGTTGTTGTTGTTGTTATATTTATTGTTGTTGTTGTTGTTATGGTCTTATTGTTGTTTGTTATGGTCTGATTGTTGTTGTTGTTGTTGTTGTTGTTGTCATGGTCTTATTGTTGTTGTGATAGTCTTCATTGCTGTTTGTTGTTGTTGTTGTTATGGTCTCTATTGTTGTTATTTGTTATGGTCTTATTGTTGTTGTTGTTGTTATGGTCTTATTGTTGTTGTTATGGTCTTATTGTTGTTGTTGTTGTGATAGTCTTATTGCTGTTGTTGTTAGTTGTTGTTATGGTCTTATTGTTGTTGTTGTTGTCATGGTTATTGTTGTTGTTGTTGTTATGGTCTTATTGTTGTTGTTGTTGTTGTTGTTGTTGTTGTTGTTATGGTCTTATTGTTGTTGTTGTTGTTGTCATGGTCTTATTGTTGTTGTGATAGTCTATTGTTGTTGTTGTTGTTGTTATGGTCTTATTGTTGTTGTTGTTGTTGTTGTTGTTGTTGTTATGGTCTTATTGTTGTTGTTGTTGTTGTCATGTGTCTTATTGTTGTTGTGATATTCATTGTTGTTGTTGTTGTTGTTATGGTCTTATTGTTGTTGTTGTTATGGTCTTATTGTTGTTGTCATTATTCTTATTGTTGTTGTGATAGTCTCTATTGTTGTTGTTGTTGTTGTTGTTATGGTCTTATTGTTGTTGTTGTTGTTGTATTCATTGTTGTTGTTATGGTCTTATTGTTGTTGTGATAGTCTTATTGTTGTTGTTGTTGTTGTTGTTATGGTCTTATTGTTGTTGTTGTTGTTGTTGTTGTCATGGTCTTATTGTTGCTGTGATAGTCTTATTTGTTGTTGTTGTTGTTGTTATGGTCTTATTGTTGTTGTTGTTGTTGTTGTTGTCATGTCTTATTGTTGTTATGATAGTCTATTGTTGTTGTTGTTGTTGTTATGGTCTTATTGTTGTTGTTGTTGTTATGGTCTTATTGTTGTTGTTGTTGTTGTTGTTGTCATGGTCTTATTGTTGTTGGTGATAGTCTTATTGCTGCTGTTGTTGCTGTTGTTACATTCATTGTTGTTGTTGTTGTTGCTGTTATGGTTCATTGTTGTTGTTGTTGTTGTTGTTATAGTCCTATTGTTGCTGTTGTTGTTGTTATGGTCTTATTGTTGTTGTTGTTGTCATGGTCTTATTGTTGTTGTATAGTCTTATTGCTGTTGTTGTTGTTGTTGTTATGGTCTTATTGTTGTTGTTGTTGTTGTTGTTATGGTCTTATTGTTGTTGTTGTTGTTGTTATGGTCTTATTGTTGTTGTGATAGTCTTATTGTTGTTGTTGTTGTTGTTGTTGTCATGGTTCATTGTTGTTGTGATAGTCCATTGTTATTGTTGTTGTTGTTGTTATGGTCTTATTGTCATGGTCTTATTGTTGTTGTTATGGTCTTATTGTTGTTGTTATTGTTGTTGTCTGGTCTATTGTTGCTGGATATCTTGTTGTTGTTGTTGTTGTTGTTGTTATGGTCTTCATTGTTGTTGTTGTTGTTATGTTCATTGTTGTTGTCATGGTCTTATTGTTGTTGATAGTCTTGTTGTTGTTGTTGTTGTTGTCATGGTCTTATTGTTGTTGTGATAGTCTTGTTGTTGTTGTTGTTGTTGTTGTTATGGTCTTATTGTTGTTGTTGTTGTTATGAGTCTATTGTTGTTGTCATGGTCTTATTGTTGTTGTTATATTCTATTGTTGTTGTTGTTGTTGTTGTTGTCATATCTCTATTGTTGTTGTGATAGTCTTGTTGTTGTTGTTGTTGTTGTTGTTATGGTCTTATTGTTGTTGTTGTTGTTATGGTCTTATTGTTGTTGTCATGGTCTTATTGTTGTTGTGATAGTCTTATTGTTATTGTTGTTGTTGTTGTTATGGTCTTATTGTCATGTCTTATTGTTGTATTCTATTGTTGTTGTTGTTGTTGTTGTTGTTGTCATGGTCTTATTGTTGTTGTGATAGTCTTATTGTTGTTTGTTGTTGTTGTTGTTATGGTCTTATTGTTGCTGTTGTTGTTATGGTCTCATTGTTGTTGTTGCTGTTATGGTCTGTTGTTGTGATAGTCTTGTTGTTGTTGTTGTTGTTGTTGTTGTTATGGTCTTATTGTTGTTGTTGTTGTTATGGTCTTATTGTTGTTGTCATGGTCTTATTGTTGTTGTTATGTCTCATTGTTGTTGTTGTTGTTGTTGTTGTCTATTCTATTTGCTGTGTGATAGTCTGTTGTTGTTGTTGTTGTTGTTGTTATATCTTATTGTTGTTGTTGTTGTTATGGTCCTATTGTTGTTGTCATAGTCTTATTGTTGTTGTGATAGTCTTATTGTTATTGTTGTTGTTGTTGTTATGGTCTTATTGTCATGGTCTTATTGTTGTTGTTATAGTCTTATTGTTGCTGTTGTTGTTGTTGTTGTCATGGTCTTATTGTTGTTGTGATAGTCTTATTGTTGTTGTTGTTGTTGTTGTTATGGTCTTATTGTTGTTGTTGTTATATTCATTGTTGTTGTCATGATTCATTATTGTTGTTATATCCATTGTTGTTGTGATAGTCTTGTTGTTGTTGTTGTTGTTGTTGTTGTCATGGTCTTATTGTTGTTGTTATGGTCTTATTGTTGTTGTTAGTTGTTGCTGTCATGTATTCATTGTTGTTGTGATAGTCTTGTTGTTGTTGTTGTTGTTGTTGTTGTTGTTGTCATGGTCTTATTGTTGTTGTTATGGTCTTATTGTTGTTGTTGTTGTTGATTCTTTTGTTGTTGTTATGGTCTTATTGTTGTTGTGATAGTCCTTGTTGTTGTTGTTGTTGTTAATATGGTCTTATTGTTGTTGTTATGGTCTTATTGTTGTTGTTGTTGTTGTTGTTGTCATGGTCTTATTGTTGTTGTGATAGTCTTATTGTTGTTGTTGTTGTTGTTGTTATGGTCTTATTGTTGTTGTTGTTGTTATGGTCTTATTGTTGTTGTCATGGTCTTATTGTTGTTGTGATAGTCTTGTTGTTGTTGTTGTTGTTATGGTCTTGTTGTTGTTGTTGTTGTTATGGTCTGTTGTTGTTGTTGTTGTCATGGTTCATTGTTGTTGTGGATAGTCTTATTGTTGTTGTTGTTGTTGTTGTTGTTGTTGTCATGGTCTTATTGTTGTTGTGATAGTCTTATTGTTGTTGTTGTTGTTGTTGTTGTTGTCATGGTCTTATTGTTGTTGTTGTTGTTATGGTCTTATTGTTGTTGTGATAGTCTTATTGTTGTTGTTGTTGTTGTTGTTATGGTCTTGTTGTTGTTGTTATTATGGTCTCTGTTGTTGTTAAGTTGTTGTTATGGTCTTGTTGTTGTTGTTGCTGTTGTGAACTTGTTGTTGTTGTTGTTGTTATGGTCTTGTTGTTGTTGTTGTTGTTGTCATGGTCTTATTGTTGCTGTCATAGTCTTATTGTTGTTGTTGTTGTTGTTGTTGTCATGGTCTTATTGTTGTTGTGATAGTCTCATGTTGTTGTTGTTGTTGTTGTTATGGTCTTATTGTTGTTGTGATAGTCTTGTTGTTGTTGTTGTTGTTGTTATGGTCTTATTGTCATGGTCTTATTGTTGTTGTTATGGTCTTATTGTTGTTGTTGTTGTTGTTGTTGTCATGGTCTTATTGTTGTTGTGATAGTCTTATTGTTGTTGTTGTTGTTGTTGTTATGGTCTTATTGTTGTTGTTGTTGTTATGGTCTTATTGTTGTTGTCATGGTCTTATTGTTGTTGTTATATCTTATTGTTGTTGTATAGTCTTGTAGTTGTTGTTGTTGTTGTTGTTATGGTCTTATTGTTGTTGTTGTTGTTGTTGTCATGGTCTTATTGTTGCTGTGATAGTCTTATTGTTGTTGTTGTTGTTGTTGTTATGGTCTTATTGTTGTTGTTGTTGTTATGTCTTATTGTCATGTCTTATTGTTGTTGTCATGGTCTTATTGTTGTTGTTATGGTCTTATTGTTGTTGTTGTTGTTGTTGTTGTCATGGTCTTATTGTTGTTGTGATAGTCTTGTTGTTGTTGTTGTTGTTGTTGTTATAGTCTATTGTTGTTGTTGTTGTTATGGTCTCATTGTCATGGTCTTATTGTTGTTGTTATGGTCTTATTGTTGTTGTTGTTGTTGTTGTTGTCATGGTCTTATTGTTGTTGTGATAGTCTTATTGTTGTTGTTGTTGTTGTTGTTGTTGTTGTCATATTCTATTGTTGTTGTGATAGTCTCTTGTTGTTGTTGTTGTTGTTGTTGTTGTTGTTGTCATGGTCTTATTGTTGTTGTTATGGTTCTATTGTTGTTGTTGTTGTTATGGCTTATTGTTGTTGTCATGGTCTTATTGTTGTTGTGATAGTCTTGTTGTTGTTGTTGTTGTTATGGTCTTGTTGTTGTTGTTGTTGTTATTCTTGTTGTTGTTGTTGTTGTTCATTGTTGTTGATAGTCTTATTGTTGTTGTTGTTGTTGTTGTTGTTGTTGTCATGGTCTTATTGTTGTTGTGATAGTCTTATTGTTGTTGTTGCTGTTGTTGTTGTTGTTGTCATGGTCTTATTGTTGTTGTTGTTGTTATGGTCTTATTGTTGTTGTGATAGTCTATTGTTGTTGTTGTTGTTGTTGTTGTTATGGTCTTGTTGTTGTTGTTGTTGTTATGGTCTTGTTGTTGTTGTTGTTGTTATGGTCTTGTTGTTGTTGCTGTTATGGTCTTGTTGTTGTTGTTGTTGTCATGGTCTTGTTGTTGTGATAGTCTTATTGTTGTTGTTGTTGTTGTTATTGTTATTGTTGTTGTTGTTGTTGTTGTTATGGTCTTATTGTTGTTGTATAGTCCATTGTTGTTGCTGTTGTTGTTGTTGTCATGGTCTTATTGTTGTTGTCATGGTCTCATTGTTGTTGTTGTTGTTATGAGTCTTATTGTTATTGTTGTTGTCATGGTCTTATTGTTGTTGTCATGGTCTTATTGTTGTATGTTGTTGTTATGGTCTTATTGTTGTTGTTGTTGTTGTCATGGTCTTATTGTTTGTTGTGATATCTTATTGTTGTTGTTGTTGTTGTTGTTGTCATGGTCTTATTGTTGTTGTTGTTGTGATAGTCTTATTGTTGTTGTTGTTGTTGTTGTCATGGTTATTGTTGTTGTCATGGTCTTATTGTTGTTGTTGTTGTTATGGTCTTATTGTTGTTGTTGTTGTTGTTGTCATGGTCTTATTGTTGTTGTTGTTGTTGTTGTTGTGATAGTCTTATTGTTGTTGTTGTTGTTGTTGTTGTTATGGTCTTATTGTTGCTGTGATAGTTCTTATTGTTGTTGTTGCTGTGATAGTCTTATTGCTGTTGTTGTTGTTGTTGTTATGGTCTTATTGTTGTTGTGATAGTCTTATTGTTGTTGTTGTTGTGATAGTCTTATTCTGTTGTTGTTGTTGTTGTTGTTATGGTCTTATTGTTGTTGTGATAGTCTTATTGTTGTTGTTGTTGTGATAGTCTTATTGCTTTTGAGTCTTATTAGTATCGTTGTCATGGTCTTATTGTTATGATAGTCTTATTATAATCACTTTACCGTTCATGAAAATAAATACCACTTATTAGGTCGATAAACACAGGTGTCAATAACATTACTTACGTGTGTGGCTGATTATGTCAACAAGAGGAGGTGGTGGAGGAACACTTGCTTGTATAATCTAATGGTGCTTGTATAATCTAATGGTGCTTGTATAATCTAATGGTGCTTGTATAATCTAATGGTGCTTGTATAATCTAATGGTGCTTGTATAATCTAATGGTGCTTGTATAATCTAATGGTGCTTGTATAATCTAATGGTGCTTGTATAATCTAATGGTGCTTGTATAATCTAATGGTGCTTGTATAATCTATTGGTGCTTGTATAATCTAATGGTGCTTGCATAATCTAATGGTATACTGCATAATACATCACGAACTGGTTGAGAAAAGTAGGAATACATAGAGAAAATACCAATAAAATGTATAAAAATTAAGGTAGACGACAAGAAGGGGACTAGTAGATAGAGCTGATAAGACGGAGTTAATGGATTTTTTTTTGAGGAAATATTTGAGGAGAGAAATAGGTGTGGTGAATTGTTATTGTGGTTGTTTTTGTTGGGGAGGGGGTGTCAGTTGATAGGAGGTTGGCTGTGGGTGATAGGGTGTAGAGACTTTTAAAACCTACACCCAGTCACCTACACCTCCATCCCTTCCGTATTCTATCTTATCCAAATCTGTTTTTTTTTAATTCTCTTCCCCCATCCTGTCCTATCCCATTCCACATCACTCCATTCACTGCACTTCATTCCACATCACTCCATTCACTGCACTTCATTCCACATCACTCCATCCACTTCACTCCATTCCACTCCACCCCAATCCACCTCTCTCTCTCCCCCCCCCCCCTCATGTTACAAAGATCGGAAATATTTTTGAATAATTTATTTTGTTGATCTTGCTATTGTTCAATTGTGTTGTTTTTTTTGTTCTTCACCAAGAGTCGAATGTTCTGTTATTCCTGTTGTTGTTGTTGTTGTTGTTATTATCAGCACAGTGTTAGTATTATCTGATATAACGTTCGAAAAAAATAGTAGGCAAATACCAAGGTTTATAATATTTTGTGTTTCCTTGTTTCTTTGTTTTTCTTGTGATGTTTCTTTGTCGTGGTGGCTCATAATTGTGTCTTTATTTCATGTCATTGAGTGTGTGTGTGTGTGTGTGTGTGTGTGAATAATAATAATAATAATAATAATAATAATTAACGGTTTATTGAAAGAGCTTGGCGCCAGAAGGCTGAAAATATACAGTTACATATTTGGGGAATGGGTTACGAATTACAAATAATATAAGTAACATAAGTGACACAAATAAGACATATAATAACTAGATGGGGAAAGCTCAAACTACAGTTCATTTCAACATAGTGACAGTGCAAGGAGTAGTGTTTACTGGGAGTGAATACACTGGTTTATTACAAGTTATTGATAATTTCAATGGTTGGGACTGCTGTTCTATAGCGATCAGTTCGTCACGTATGGGCTGGATGCGGTTGTGGTGTCGAACAGCAATTCTCGGGCTAGGGATCTCAGGTGGTAGTAGGAGCCGGTGTCGAGGATGGTGTAGAAGCTTCTACCAAATTTGCAGATGAGGTCGTTGATGGTTAGTGAGAGTCGAAAGGGTCAGTGTGTTGAGCGCTTCTTGATATGTGGAGTAGGAAGGGGAGAGAATAATCTTGCATGCCCTCTTTGCACTTTTTCTAGGTGTTTACGTTGTGTGGCATTTAGGAGGAAGACCAGGTGGGGGAGGCATAGGTGAGCTTGGGAAAGAATGTTGTGTAAACACTGAGGAGCCTGTGCAGGAACCCGAGGGACTTGAGTCGGCGGAGGAGGTGGAGACGGAAACTGGAGGATTTGACAACTTCACTGACGTGTGGTTTCCAATTTAGTTTGTTGTCTAAGGTGACGCCGAGGAGCTTCTGCAGAATCTACAACCTGGAGTGGACCTAGAGTAATGGAAGGAGGTGGGACAATGTCGGAGGAGAGGTTGATGTGCATAACCATGGTCTTGGTATGGTTGATGGTGACATGGTTGTTGGTGGCCCAGTTTTGGAGACTGTTCAATAAATCCTGAAGGGCGGTATAGTTGGGAGCAGAATTGTTGACGCTGATCCCAATGGTGGAGTCGTCGACATATTTTCCAGCGAGCAGGGTTTCTCTTTGGGCATCATTGATGAGCATAAGGAAGCAAGTGGTCCCATCTTGGTGCTTTGGGGACGCCACAGGTGAGTGACTGAAGGTGGAGATAGCCCTCGGAAGCGTACAGCTTGGCGTCACTGAGGAAGTCTGTAACTATGGTATAAGACTTCTCCAGCCTGAGGTCAATAAGCTTTGTTTGTGTGTGTGTGTGTGTGTGTGTGTGTGTGTGTGTGTGTGTGTGTGTGTGTGTGTCAGTCAGTCAGTCACAGTCACGGATAAGTTTAACAGCATGTCAGTAGTAATATCCGCCTGACTGGGGACACACAATGACACAGTTAGCCATGCAGCTCCTGACGCTATGAGTGGTTGAACGCTTGTGCAAGGTCACCACCCTTCACAGAGAGAGAGAGAGAGAGAGAGAGAGAGGTCTATGTGTAGAGGTAATCTCAAGTATCTCATTATAGCTTAAACGTAAAGCTGACGGTATTTTCTCTCTTAAAGTTGGATACAGGTTTACGGTGTGTGTGTGTAATAATAATAATAATAATAATAATAATAATAATAATAATAATAATAATAATAATAAACGGTTTATTAATAGAGTTGCAGCCGGTGACTGAAAATATACAGACTTACATTTGATTTAGACATAATGATATAATATGTGTTGAATACATTTACAGGGCTGTGCAGTACATAAATCAGGAGTTGTTTATTATTTTAACAATAGATGGGATGGTGCTGTTCTTATATCTATCGGTGCGGGCTCTTATGGGCTGATTTTGTTGTAGTGGCGGACTGAGCGAGTAGGGTGGGGGGCTGCCGGTGAGTGGCGATGACGAGGGGTGTGTGTGTGTGTGTAAAGATTGTCGTAGTGGATCCTCGCTCTAAGTTCACCCCCACCCTTCCTCTGACATCATTGGAGGAAAGTGTTTATAGAGAAAGTCATTGTGTCTTTAGAAAGTTTACTCACTCACTTTCCTCCACTTCCCGTCACCCACATCTCTCTCACTTCCTTCCCTCCCTCCTTCCCTCCTCACTTCCCTCCTTCCTCCTTCCCTCCCTCCCTCACTTTCCCTGCCTCCCTCCCTCCCCTCACTTCCCTCCTCCCCTCCCTCCCTCACTTCCTTCCCTCCCTCCTTCCTTCCTTCCCTCCTCCTCCTCCCTCCTCCCTCCCTCACTTCCCTCCCTCCCTCCTTCCTTCCTCCCTCCTTCCCTCCCTCACTTCCCTCCCCTTCCTCTTCCTCCCTCCCTCCCCCTCCCTCCCCTCACTTCCCTGCCTCCCTCCCCTCACTTTCTCCACTTCCTCCCTCCCTCCCTCACTCCTCCCTCCCTCCCTCCCTCCCCTCACTTCCTTCCCTCCTCCTTCCTTCCTCCTCCCCTCCCTCCCCTCACTTCTCCCTCCCTCACTTCCTTCCTCCCTCCTTCCTCCCTCACTTCCCTCCCCTCACTTCCCTCCCTCCTTCCCTCCTCCTTCCCTCCTCACTTCCTCCCTCCCTCCCCCTCACTTCCCTCCCCCACTTCCCTCCCCTCACTTTCCTCCCCTCCCCTCCCTCCCCTCACTTCTCTCCCTCCTCCCTCACTTCCTCCCTCCCTCACCTCCTTCCCTTCCTCACTTCTCTCCCTCCCTCCCTCCCTCCTCCTCCTCCCTCACTTCCCTCCCTCTCCTTCCCTCCCTCCTCACTTCCTTCCCTCCCTTCCTTCCTTCCCTCCCTCCTTCCCTCCCTCACTTCCCTCCTCCCTCCCTCCTCCTCCTTCCCTCCCTCACTTCCCTCCCTCCCATCCGTCCTAGCGGCCTAATTACTCCTATTAGTAATAGTTAATAGGTACACAAACCTTATCTCCTTTTCCCTGTATTTACTTGGGTTATTTAATAGTAATAATAATAATAACAATAATAGGTAATTTAATCTTTGGTAATTCAGCGATGAGTGGCAGTGATTAATGTAATTTGGTTTATTATCTTAGGGGTCGTTCAGGTGTAACTAGCCCAATAGAAACATCAGGTTTAACTAGCTCTATTAAAACATCAGGTGGTACTCGTCCAATCGAAACTTTAGGTGTAATTAGCCCAATTAATACATCAGGTGTAACACAATCATCATTATCCTCATATCACCTGCAGACTGTACACACAACACTGGGTTAATGACTTCACCTTATTGTTCAGCTTATTTTACCTGGTTATTGAAACTAACCTAACCTAACTTAACCTAATCCCCAGGTAACATTAGGGTGTTTAATCTCATCAGGTGAGGGGTACTAATCTTCAGGTATCCCCCCAAAAAATAGCTAATTACTACACCTCATTAAAATCCTCATCTGTAGACATTAATTACATACCTGTATAATTTACACCTGACTTCCAATAATTACATATTGTCTTTGATCTCTTGCAACGTAATTGTTTAGTTTTGTTTAATTGGTGTCTTGTAAACGCTGTAGTTAACTTACCTTAATTATACAGGTGTAGTTTCGCTTGCCAGGTAGGGATTGAAGACAGATTTACAGATTGCCCGGGGGGGGGGGGTGGCTAGTTTATTGGGCACCCCCTTACATCCAGTGCAAGGTGAAGCGCAGAAGCGTTTACAGCGCCCAACTGGGAAGCATGCGGAGTTCATGCTTGCCTTTATGACTCATGCATTAAGGGCGTGGAAGCCTGAAGGGTCATGGGTTTTGTCAGCAAGTTACATAAAGTGACTGAATGATGAGTGTGTGGGGGGGGAGGAATTCCCGGTACATTTCATCTGTTTATAGCAAAGTGTGGCAGGTCCCTAATAATGTCAAGTGCCAGGCCTTTGACTAGGAGGAGGGATATCTGGTCAGGGAGGGAAGAGGTGTTGGTAACGGCTGGGGACCTGTAGGAGGAGGTCATAGGGCAAGTGAGGCTGTAGTGAGAGAGGGTGTGAGAGTCGGGTTGGCGAGTTGATTAATTAGTTGGGGAGGGGGGGTCAGGTGAGTGGCCTTGTGACTTACCTGTGAATGGTAGTCTTGAATCAGTTCCAACGATTAAGTTCTCATCCGGGTAGCGATAGGAAGATAGATAGATGGAGATAGAGAGATTGATAGATAATATTTATTCAGCTAAGATCGTCATACAGGTTTATATAGGCTGAGGGTGTACAGTAATTTGAGGGGGGGGGGGAGGAAGGATAGAACGTCCAATAGACAGACAACAAGGAGATTATTATTCCCTTCCTTCTGGTTCCTGTTCATTTCCTCTCATTTTTTTTTCTTTCATGTGATTTTATTTTTTCTTTGATTTCGATTATTTTTCTTTTCGTGAAATTCTATGTCAGATTATTAGATTAAGTGTTTTCTCCATTCAGTAAATTGAGATTGTAAAAGCTAGATGGGTTTTAACTTACAGGTGTTGAGTTCTATTAGTAATCATAGATATTTATTAAAGACTATGCTAAGATGACCTTTGACCTTTAACAATATACTTCTAGTTGTCATTTGCATTTTCTCTCTCTTTCCAGGTGAGAGCGGACGCCACCATCAGCCATATCTGTTTACCCTTTATCATCAGCCAGACCTACACACCTGTAATAGCGACACGTACACCTGGATGTTGATCATACAAGCTCTGGCAGTGTTGGAAATTGGTTGTGCTGTGTTATGGGGGGAGGGGTGAGGGAGAGAAAGAATGAGGGAGTGAGGGAGAGTTAAATTACCCCAGGTGGAAGGTAAGGTCAGGTGTTCAGGGCAATACAGAGGGTTGGGGAGAGTCACCAGGTGTGTTGATGGGTGTCAGGTGTTTTGTCCTCGCACTCCCAGGTGAACCGATAATTAACACACAGATAATTAATAGGAATAGTTAAATAATGTTACTTACTTGCAAAGAAGAAAACGATATACATTAGAAATATAATTGTCAATAGGAAGATAAATTGAACAGAAAGACAACTAAAAACCACAATAAACTCATTTACATACATACATACATACATACATACATACATACATACATACATACATACATACATACACTAAACCAAAACATGTTCACATAATGAGCGTGTTTAATACTTCACTAAGGGGTTATGTCTTTTGTAAACATCTCGAATTATAATACCGACAGACGCACGTGTTAAAGGTGATTAATGCCGAAGGTAATCTGGGTTTAATCTGGTTTTATAATAGTTTCTCCTGGAGGTTAATGTTGTTGAAGAAATTAGTGTCATGTTTAACCCTTTGAGGACGGTGAGTTAAACCCTTGAGTACTATTGATTTTTAACCACTGGAGTAACGTAATTTTAACCCCTTGAGTACCGTGGTTTTTAAGCCCTTGAGTACTGTGATATTTAAACCTTTGAGTACTATGATATTTAAACCCCTTGAGTACTATGATATTTAAACCCCTTGAGTACTATGATATTTAAACCATTGAGTACTATGATATTTAAACCCTTGAGCACTATGATATTTAAACCCCTTCAGTACTATGATATTTAACCCCTTGAGTACTATGATATTTAAACCCCTTGATTACTATGATATTGTACTCAAGGGGTTTCATCGTGTCCAAGAGTTGTAGCTGTTGATGAATCTTGTTACAATAAGAGAGTTGTATTATTGTTGTAGTTATTGAAATGTTTAGTGTTCTTTCTGTTAATTGATGGTTCACAAATACAGGTAATACAGTATTTGAATCTCTGCTGTTATTGATGTTAGTTTTGGTTTGTTGTTATTTTTGTTCGTTATTTTTGTTCTTGTTGGTGTTATTGATGCCATAAGACGTTCAATACTTTAAATAACTCTGTTGTTGTTGTTGTTGTTGTTAGTTGCTTCAATGTGATTTATTTTGTGGGTTTTTCTGGTTGTAGTTAATCTCATTGCAGTTAAGGAAGTTGTTATTATTATGATTATTATTATTATTATTATTATTATTATTATTAGTAGTAGTAGTAGTAGTAGTAGTAGTAGTAGTAGTAGTAGTGTTATTAGTAGTAGTATTATTATTATTATTATTATTCTTATACTTATTATTATTATTATTATTATTATTATTATTATTATTATTATTATTATTATTATTTATGTTATTACTGCTGGGTATAAGGACAGGAAAATAAATAAAAAATAATACCATCAGTAGTAATAATAACCAAATAACACTGTAACAAAAGCTGTATTAATAACACCAACAATAGCTGTAAAAAGTTTAAGTGTGTTTTTAAGGGCGGGGTGGATACAGCATACTGAGGCTCCCGTGTGTGGTCGGCATGGCACTCAACCACCAACAACAACAACCAACAAAACACTTATCACCATTATTGTTTGTTTTATGTAACTTTATACCTGCTGTATTACCCCGCCTTATGTATGAGTACAGTATTATGTATTATTCTCTGTATACTTTAGTTACCTGTAGGCCAGTATACATATAGTGTGTAGTATTGTCATAAATAAAAGTTTGTGAATAATTAAAATGTAATTATTGACATTTGTTGATTGCTAATAGAGGTAAACTGGACAGGTGTAATTTTAGAGGGTGTGTGTGTGTGTGTGTGTGTGTGTGTGTGTGTGTGTGTGTGTGTGTGTGTGTGTGTGTGTGTGTGTGTGTGTGTGTGTGTGTGTGTGTGTGTGTGTGTGTGTGTGTGTGTGTGTGTGTGTGTGTGTTGCAATTTATTGATATCTTCACTCGATCCCCATACGATGTTTTAATTAAATCGAGTAGAAATTTGTTAAAGATAAAAACAGGTTTAATATTTCCGTGAGGTGGTTGTGGTAGAGGGTGGTTGAGATGGGATAGGCGAAAATGGTTTGGAATAGGGAGATGGTTGGGATGGGATAGGGGGAGGGTGTTGTGATAGGGTAGGAAGACTTTTGGATAGGGAGAAAAGTTTAATATTTAAAAGAGAAATTTAAGGTTAATATTTAAGAAAGATAAGGTTAAGACCAGGAAAGGGAGAAGGGGGATACAACCCTTTAATTATTTCACTTTAAACTTTAACTCAGTTTTATTTTTAAAGGAGAGTTCGTGTGTGTGTGTCAGGTGTCGCGGCTTAACTGAATGGTGAGACAAAGGGAGGTGAGGTAAGGGGACGGAGGGAGGAGGGGGAGGAGGGGTGGGAGGAGGGAGAGTTGAGAGGTGAGTTACAAGGGTGAGTGTTTGGAGAGAGAGGGGAGAGGAGTGTTTGAGAGAGAGGGGGAGGGAGAATTTAGAGAAAAGAGAGGGAGGTTGCAACTATTTAATGGGTTAAGTCATCATCATCATCATCAGTCCATTTTAACCCACCTGGATAGACAGGCCTTCAAATGCTTCCACTTTCAATCCTTAAGGCTATGAGAAGATCGATTTCATCCATCCATCCATCCATCCATCCATCCATAGGGTAATAGGTAGTGGTTATTTTCCTTGTCTTTTCCTATCTCGTGGCATCGTCGAGGCTTCACCGCTCTTGGTAAGCCGTCGTTATGGTGGGGTGCTGAGAGCTAAGAGTTGAAGTTGCGCCAGTACATGTTCTGAATTCGCTCCCCAGACTGGGGCAGGCAGGCAGGCAGGCAGGCAGGCAGGCAGGCAGGTACAAGCCCTCAGTTATATGTGACACGCAAGAACCGATTCAGCAGGGTTCTAGGTTGTACTCAGAGCCAATTTAACCAAACCTAACTTCCTAACCTAACGATTGGAGCCCATTTGACCAGTTATTAAATACGTGATTCACAGAAATATTACCTTTTTTTTTGGGGAGGGGGAGGAGATACTGAAATCATCAAACTGTCTCATAGTTCTGATTGCTTGGAGACTACACCGTGCAGTTAAAGCGGTCACACATCCCAGCTTGTGAGTTATGAATCAGATACGAGCCTCTCAGAATCCGGCCTTTTTTTTTTTTTTTTTTTTTTTTTAAACATGCGAATAATTTTGTAGTGGTGAGAAGGGGAGACGGGAAATTAGGGGGTGAAGGTTAGGTTAAAGGGTGGATTAAGTAGCAGTCAGTTTAAATTAGGTTCAGCTAGTTAGGGAAGGTTAGGTTAGGGTTAGTTTAGGTGAGGTTAGCTAGTTAGTTAGGTTAGGATGCCATATTGACATTTATTTCCCAGACAGCAGAATTTCTGGTTGAATTCTCACCTGGACAAGGCGAAGACATACCTGACGGCCCGGGTTAATCAGGTGCATCTGGGGTGACTGCCTGACACCTGCACCCACTCACCTCCACCTCACTTGATTCAACCTCAACTCCACCTACATCCACCTGACACAACCATCCACACCTGACTCCCCAACCTCTACAACTGACTCATACCTCTACAACTGACTCATAACCTCTACAACTGACTCACAGCCTCTACACCTGACTCACAACCTCTACACCTGACTCACAACCTCCACACCTGACTCTCAACCTCCACACCAGACTCTCAGCCTCCACACACCTGACTCACAACCTCTACCTGACTCCCTCCACACCTAACTCACAACCTCTACACCTGACTCCAACCTCTACACCTGACTCACAACCTCTACACCTGACTCACCCAACCTCCACACCTGACTCACAACCTCCACACACCTGACTGAGCCTCATCTCCCATGGTCAGAAATAAACAATAACACCACACACTATTGACTCACCTGTAGATATGCAAATAAACCTTTTTACCTGTGATTATTAATGTAAGTGCGTCGACAGGTAAGTGTGGTAAGTTAGCGTAATATAAGTAGAGTCTCTAAGTACCGTGTAAAAGTAATTAGGATTGTTAAGTATTGTGTAAAGTAAGTAGGTTTTATAAGTAATATGTAAAGTTGGAAATGTAGTCATCGTATTAAACTATGAGCCACGTAGAGTTGGAATGATTTACAGGTATTACAAACTGTCGCATAATGTGAGACAATGAGATACAGGTAAAATAGAACATTATAATGGATAAACAATGAATCAGAGGATATGAGAGGAGGATAATATGGAAGAAGATCAACTGGAAGGATTAAGGAAACAGTGAAATAGATAAGATTACATTGGAAGGATGGAGAAATAATAGTTAATAATTGATCATAAGTTTTGATGAGTATTTTGTTGTTTTTTTTTGTAATTTTTTATCGTTTGTGGTTTTTTATTGTGTTGTGTGTGTGTGTGTGTGTGTGTGTGTGTGTGTGTGTGTGTGTGTGTGTGTGTGTGTGTGTGTGTGTGTGTGTGTGTCGTCTCAAAGGTAGTTCACATCTTCGTCATCATCATCATCGTCGAGAGAGAGAGAACACTATGTTGCAAGGACCTTCGTTTACCACCCCCTGAATACTGACGAAGAGGTGGTGGCTTCCTTCATACGTGTTATGACTTCCTGATGGGCTGGTTCATGGTAGTGATGGGATGGGTCATGGTGGTGGTGATGGGATGGTTCATGGTAGTGGTGGTGATGGGATGGTTCATTGTAGTGGTGATGGTGGTAAAGTAATGGGTGATGGGCGAGGTTGGAGCCTATAAAGAAAGGAACCTATAATGTGCCCGATAAGGAATTAGGCCTATAAGGAATGGGGCCTAAAAGGAATCGACTATTTGGAATGGGGCCCATTTGACCTACTACGCTATGTGGGTAATAGGCGATAGTACAGTTATATTATGTGGATAATTATGTGGGCGTCAGGCAAGGTGAGTAACTACCCCTCCCTCCTCTCCTTCCCTCCATTCCTATCCTTCCCCCTCCCTTCCCCTGGCATGAATATACTTATCGTTGCAGGAAACACGTATCATGACCGGAAGTTTCCTTGTCTGAAAAACTCGAGCCAAAGTGTTTTTTGTGATTAGTTATTATTGAGACGGAGAAAGAAAAAGTTGATTATATCGTAAAACTGTAGAGAGTTGATGGGAAATTAGTGGATTGTAACGTCGAATTGTAACGAATTGTAACGCAAAAGCTGACGAAATGTAACTCAATCTAATGATAACATGTTACTTAAAAATTAAACGATAATGTAAATGCAACGGTTATGTTAATGAACGAAATGTAACGCAATAATAGCGATCTTTATTGCAAAAATTACTGAGATGTAGCGTAAATATAACGAAATGTAACGTAGCCACAACGAAAACCTAACATTAAGTAACTTATTGACCTGCGGCCCTTCAAGAAGGTTTAAGGCCACGCGTATACCAGAGTTTTAAGAGGGGGAAGGCCAACACCCTCCTCCCACATCTCCCCCTACCCCTCAGGCCCTCTCTCCCCTCCTCCCCTACCTCCCCTACACCCTCCACCCCCTACCCTCCACCCCCTACCCTCCACCACCCCTACCCTCCACCACCCCTACCCCCCCTACCCCTACCCCACCACCCCACCCCACCCCACCCCCACCCCTACCCCCCACCACCCCACCCCCACCCCTACCCCCACACCCCTACCCCCACCCCCCACCCCCCCCACCCCTACCCCCACCACCCCCACCCCCACCCCCACCCCCCCCCCACCCACACCACCTACCCCACACCTACCCCCTACCCCCTTAGTACCGAGTCTGAGAAAGACAATATCTAGGAACTGAAAGACGACTAAAGCAACAACACATTCTTTCATTGCTACAATGACATATGGGTTTTGACGACTCGTTCTTAATTAACGAACGAGTGTTAGTTGTATTATTAACTGAACGATAAAGGTTAAAACTCATGAACATTGTGGATCATTTCATCGTGTTATTATTATTTATTTATTTATGTAATTATTTTTGTATTTTTTACACCTTGTTGATTGTCCTTTAAACTCTGGGAAAGGTGGGGGTGGGGTGGTAGTAAGGTGGGGAAAATTGAGGGGTTGGTTGGGATGGTAGAGGGTATGGGTGGGGGGTATCTCCTGACATACAGTACAGTACCCGGCCATCCCACGCACACTATTCATTGAGCCTCGTCGCGGTATTTGTTTGTCAAGAGCCGTCCATCAAGACAATGGTGACTGTCGGGTGTGTTTAGAAAATGTGATATTGACGTGTGTGTGTGTATTATGACTCATTATTCTGTGTGTGTGTGTGTGTGTGTGTGTGTGTTTGTAGGTTTGGATGTTTACATGTATTTACAGGACGTTTTATGTTTATTTAATCCTGTAAGTGTCCTGCAGGAGGTTGTTAGTATCTATGGTCATACCCTTTAATGCCCTGTAAACTTCCACTGTAGCATCGACCAGCCTACCGCAGGAACCATCGACCAGCCTACCGCAGGAACCATCGACCAGCCTACCCGCAGGAACCATCGACCAGCCTACCCGCAGGAACCATCGACCAGCCTACCCGCAGGAACCATCGACCAGCCTACCCGAGAAGATGTCTGTTGGTAGGAAGTTAATCAGAACTTCAACCTACCTCAACACCCTTTACCAACCACTCCCCAAGACGACAACCTGACAGTGGCGACTTGGCACCTCGAGGTATAATTATGTAGCGTCATCTGTTAACTGTCAAGAAAATGTAGAACCAGAGGACAACAAGTGTCCTGACAATGCGAAGCAGAACACAAACAAACTGTAGAAAGAACAGAACGGAAGATTAGGTTGAAGGGGAGAACAACAACGTGTTTCCTCCTCAAACTTACCTGCAGAAAATGATTTTTTTTCGGCAACACGATAGCGCTCTCGCGTGTGTGTTGGAATTTTTGATTGATTTCATTTTAAGGCAAAAACAGGACATAGAAATTTAACCTAACCCTACCTAACCCTAACCGCAACCAACCTTTCTCTCAACCCCCCCCCCTCACCCCACCCGCGATGAGCACAAAATGGGTGGGTCGGCCCCTCCTCTGCTCCCCGGGGATGTAAGTACACTGCGTCTTGAGGGTGGCCAACTCTTTGTTACCCCGGGCGCTACCTCCCTGACCAAGTCATAAAAAGCCCACCTTAAGCAGACAATACATCACAAAAATATAAACTCGAGGAAGAAAAAATAAAACCCCGATGTTATTTCCTCAAGTTATATCTCAAGGCGAGTCTTGTGTTAAGTGGGATAAAGGTGACATGTTTCTCGATAGTATTCTTTTGTTTTTGTTTCCAGTGGAGGATTTTTTAATGGTAATTGTGAGGATTTATGGTTTGATGGTGAGTATGGTGAGTGATGGAGTGATGGTGAGTGATGGGGAGTGATGGTGTGATGGTGAGTGATGGTGGTGATGGGGGTGATGGTGAGTGATGGTGATTATTGGGTGACGTGTGAGAAGATAGTCAATAAGAGAATGGTAATTAGTGTTCAGTGAAACCTCAATATAAGGAATCTCTCTTCATATACCGGTAATCCGTTAGAGGTTTGATATTTAACGGACTCTGTATAATGGACTTTCTTATCTATATAGTTCGCTAGATGGGGAGTTTCACATTTAACGAACCCTCTATATAATGGACTTTCCTCTCCTTATAGTCCGTTAAAGTTCGTTAGATGGAGGTTTCTCATTTAACGGACCAACAATATAACGGACTTTCCTCTATACAGTCCGTTAAATAGAGGTTTACTGTATTGGTCGTCTCGTTGATAATGCTCTTCGTTACCATAATTGGGCAGCATCACTCCTAACTGGGTAAACTTTGTCAGTGTTGCCCACTCGGTGTTCCTCCCCAGCTTATATCGTCACGCCACACACCTGTACGGTCATATTGATGAGTTTTGGTTTGTAGTTTGTTTACCATATAATGATTTTTTGTAGTTTATTTGATATTTAATGGTGATTTTTATAGTTTATTTTATATTAATGACAATTTTTGTAGTTTATTTTATATTAATGATTTGTGTAGTTTATTTTACATTTAATGTCGATTTTTTGTAGTTTATTTTACCTGTAATGATGATTATTTAGTTTCTTTATCATAAAATTATTTTCGTAGTTTGTTTATACATATATAATGATCTACAGTTATATATACTGCACCTAACAGACCAAATTAGCCTTTAGGATTGGGACTAATTGGATTGGGGTTCTATTAGGTCTGGACCTAATAATCTCAGAGTAGCTAGGTAAACTTAGGCTGTTAACTAGAACTGGGACGATTTGACTTGTGACCCCACCCCAATTTTTTTATTTATATCGAAAAAGAAAGATAATATTTTTAGGTAGTGTTGTCATTGATTATATAAACCACTTTAAGTCAAGGAGCCTAGGAGGATATTTCACACGGTTAACGAGGTAGTTAATTTTCCCCAAACACACACACACACACACACACACACACACACAGCGGCTACCTCCTGGTTGGTGGAGGCCTGCCAGCGCGTTTTTCACAGCTAACTACTTACCTCATCCGACCCATAATTGGATTACAGGATTTGCGATGGAAAATGTCAGGTAAACAACTAGTCAGGTGAGTCTCTAAAGTATACAAGTCCTTGGTGGAGATGTTTAAGGTAAAGAGTCTTTGAGTTATGTTTCTCTTAAGTGGGATAATATGCTAGTGATTTACCTATTGCTTGTTGCCTGTAGTATGCTAATTAGTGTACCTGTACTTGTTGTTTAGTTTATATTTGTACTTGTAGGTGATGTTAGTTGTGGTATGTGGCTAGCTTTAAAGGAAAAACATACAATGAAAAAGACAAAAGTTTCCCCTTGTAAGAGGAAAGAAGTTTCCCCCAGAGAACACCTGATCCAACCTGGCCTTAATAGGCATGTAAGATACAAGCAGCAGCAGCAAGCCTTTTTTACACACACACACACACACACACACACACACACACACACACACACACACACAGTGTCTTCCAGTGTCATGTGTGTTTTGTATGTCCTGACTATCGCCTATTTCGCTTTTATGTCATCGACTCACTTCTATCGATAACAAGACAGGCGGTGCGGGAGAGAAAGGAGATGATGTGCCATAGTCGGCGGCTGAGAACATAGAATGGAGGAAACTGCAGCGGGTCTATTGGCCCGCACTGGACAGTCCCGTTTTACTTAATCCTATAGCAATACGTAACTTCT
>NW_024710987.1:0-11300 GCF_018991925.1 Homarus americanus | reverse complement strand
TCGACGAGTATAACAAAGTCACCTGATCGAGCATAACAAAGTCCCTTATCGAGTATAACAAAGTCACCTGGTCCAGTATAACAAATTCCCCTGATCGAGTATAACATATGCCCTGATCGAGTATAACAAAGTCTCCTGGCCCAGTATAACAAAGTCCCCTGATCTATTATAACATAGTCCCTGACCGAGTATAACAAAAGCCTCTCGTCGATTATAACAAAGTCCCCTGGTCGAGAATAACAAAGTCCCCTGATCCTAGTATAAAAAGCCCCCTGGATGAGTATAACAAAGTCCCCTGATCGAGTATAACAAAGCCCCCTGATCGAGTATTTCAAAGTCCCTGGCCCAGTATAACAAAGTCCCCTGATCGAGTATAACATACCCCCTGATTGAGTAAAACAACGTCTCCTGGCCCAGTATAACAAAGTCCCCAGATCGAGCATAACAAAGTCCCCTGATCGATTACAACAAAGTCCCCTGGTCGAATATAAAAAAGGGCCCTGATCGAGTAAGACAAAGTCCCCTGCTCGAGTATAACAAAGTCCCCTGATCGAGTATAACATATCCCCTGATCCAGTATAACAAAGTCCCTGGTGGAGTATAACAAAGTCCCCTGGTCGAGTATAACAAAGTTTTCTAATCGAGTATAATAAAGGCCCCTCGATGAGGGGACTTTGTTATACTCAATCAGGAGGCTTTGTTATACTCGATCAGGGGACTTTCTTATACTCGATGTGGGGCCTTTGTTATACTCGATCTAGGGACTTTGTTATATTCGAGAAGGGGACTGTGTTATACTCCATTAGGGGACTTTTTTATACTCGACCAGAGGACTTTGTTTTACTCGTTCAGGGGATATGTTATACTCGATCAGGGGACTTTGTTATATTCAACCAGAGGTCTTTGTTATACTCGATTAGGGGCCTTTGTTATACTCGATGAGGGTTCTTTGGTATACTTGACCAGGGGTCTTTGTTATACTCGATCAGGGAACATTGTTATACTCGACCAGGGAACTTTTTTACAATTAATCAGGGGACTTTGTCATACTCGATTAGTGGACTTTCCTATATTTGACCAATGGACTTTGCTATGCTCGATGAGGGGCTCTTGTTATAAACGATGTGGGGACTTTGCTGTACTCGACCAGGGGACTTTGTTATACTCGATCAGGGGACTTTGTTATAGTCGACAAGAGGACTTTGTTATACTCGATCAGGGGACTTTGTTATAGTCGACCAGAGGACTTTGTTATACTCGATCAGGGAACTTTGTTATACTTGACCAGGGGACTTGTTATACTTGACCAATGGACTTTGTTATACTCGATGAGGGGAATTTTTATACTCGTCCAGGGGGCTTTGTTAAACTCGATCAGGGTGCTTTGTCTTATTCGATCAGAGCCCTTTGCTATACTCGACCAAGGGACTTTATTTTACTCGATCAGGGGACTTTGTTATACTCGACCAGGGGACTTTTTTATATTTGACCAATGGACATTGTTATACTCGATGAGGGGCCTTTGTAATACTCGATTAGAAAACTTTGTGGTACTCGACCAGGGGACTTTGTTATACTCCACCAGGGACTTTGTTATACTCGATCAGGGGATATGTTATACTCGATCAGGGGACTTTGTTATACTCGGTTCAGGGGACTTTGTTATACTCAACCAGAGGACTTTGTTATACTCGATCAGGGGACTTTGTTATACTTAATCAGGGGACTTTGTTGTACTCGATTTGGGGCCTTTGTTATACTCGATAAGGGGGCTTTGTTATACTCGACCAGGGGACTTTGATATACTCGATCCTGGGACCTTCTTAAACTCGAACAGGGGACTTTGTTATACTCGATCAGGGGACTTTGTTATACTCGATGAGGAGGCTTTGTTATACTCGATCAGGGGACTTTGCTATACTCGACCAGGGGACTTTGTTATACACGATCAGGGGACTTTGTTATACTCAACCAGGGGACTTTTTTATACATGACCAATGTAATTTGTTATACTCGATGAGGGGCCTTTGTTATACGCGACCAGGGGACTTTGTTATACTCGATGAGGGGACTTTGTTATATTCGATTAGGGGACTTTGTTATACTCGATCAGAAGGCTTTGTTATACTCGATAAGGGGACTTTGCTATACTCGATCAGCGGACTTTGTTATACTCGATGTGGGAACTTTGTTATACTCGACCAGGGGAATTATTTATACTTGACCAATGGACTTTGTTATACTCGATGAGGGGCCTTTTTTATACTCGATCTAGGGACTTTGTTATACTCGAGAAGGGGACTTTGTTATATTCAATTAGGGGACTTTTTTATACTCGACCAGAGGACTTTGTTATACTCGATTTGGGGATATGTTATACTCGATCAGGGGACTTTGTTATACTCGATGAGGGGCGGTTTTGTTAAACTTGACTAGGGGTCTTTGTTAAACTCGATCAGGGAACTTTTTTATAATTAATCAGGGGAAATGTCATACTTGATCAGTTGACTTTCCTATATTTGACCAATGGACTTTGCTATACTCGATGAGGGGCTTTTGTTATAAACGAGCAGGGGACTTTGTTGTACTCGACCAGGGGACTTTGTTATACACGATCAGGGGACTTTGTTATAGTCGACCAGAGGACTTTGTTATACTCGATCAGGGGTCTTTATTATACTCGATTAGTGGACTTTTTTATACTCGACCAGGGGCCTTTGTTATACTCGATTAGAAAACTTTGTTATACTCGACCAGGGGACTTATTTATACTTGACCAATGGACTTTGTTATACTCGATCAGGGGATAAGTTATACTCGATCAGGGGACTTTGTTATACTCGGTTCAGGGGACTTTGTTATACTCAACCAGAGGACTTTGTTATACTCGATCAGGGGAATTTGTTATACTCAATCAGGGGACTTTGTTATACTCGATTAGGGGCCTTTGTAATACTCGATGAGGGTGCATTGTTATATTCGAACAGGGTACTTTAATATACTCAATCAGGGGACTTTCTTATACTCGAGCAGGGGGCTTTGTTATACTCGATCAGGGGACTTTGTTATACTCGATGAGGAGGCTTTGTTATACTCGATTAGGGGACTTTGCTATACTCGACCAGGGAACTTTGTTATACACGATCAGGGGACTTTGTTATACTCAACCAGGGGACTTTTTTATACTTGACCAATGGACTTTGTTATACTCGATGAGGGGCCTTTGTTATATGCGACCAGGGACTTTGTTATACTCGATGAGGGGACTTTGTTATACTCGATGAGGGTGCTTTGGTATACTTGACCAGGGGTCTTTGTTATACTCGATCAGGGAACATTGTTATACTCGACCAGGGAACTTTTTTACAATTAATCAGGGGACTTTGTCATACTCGATTAGTGGACTTTCCTATATTTGACCAATGGACTTTGCTATGCTCGATGAGGGGCTCTTGTTATAAACGTTGAGGGACTTTGCTGTACTCGACCAGGGGACTTTGTTATACTCGATCAGGGGACTTTGTTATAGTCGACCAGAGGACTTTGTTATACTCGATCAGGGGACTTTGTTATAGTCGACCAGAGGACTTTGTTATACTCGATCAGGGAACTTTGTTATACTCGATCAGATGACTTTGTTATACTCGACCAGGGGCCTTTGTTATACTTGACCAGGGGACTTGTTATACTTGACCAATGGACTTTGTTATACTCGATGAGGGGAATTTTTATACTCGTCGAGGGGGCTTTGTTATACTCGATCAGGGTGCTTTGTCTTATTCGATCAGAGCCCTTTGCTATACTCGACCAGGGGACTTTATTTTACTCGATCAGGGGACTTTGTTATACTCGACCAGGGGACTTTTTTATACTTGACCAATGGACATTGTTATACTCGATGAGGGGCCTTTGTTATACTCGATTAGAAAACTTTGTGGTACTCGACCAGGGGACTTTGTTATACTCCACCAGGGACTTTGTTATACTCGATCAGGGGATATGTTATACTCGATCAGGGGACTTTGTTATACTCGGTTCAGGGGACTTTGTTATACTCAACCAGAGGACTTTGTTATACTCGATCAGGGGACTTTGTTATACTTAATCAGGGGACTTTGTTGTACTCGATTAGGGGCCTTTGTTATACTCGATAAGGGGCTTTGTTATACTCGACCAGGGGACTTTGATATACTCGATCCTGGGACCTTCTTATACTCGAACAGGGGACTTTGTTATACTCGATCAGGGGACTTTGTTATACTCGATGAGGAGGCTTTGTTATACTCGGTCAGGGGACTTTGCTATACTCGACCAGGGGACTTTGTTATACACGATCAGGGGACTTTGTTATACACGATCAGGGGACTTTGTTATACTCAACCAGGGGACTTTTTTATACTTGACCAATGGACTTTGTTATACTCGATGAGGGGCCTTTGTTATACTCGATCTAGGGACTTTGTTATATTCAATTAGGGGACTTTGTTATACTCGATCAGGGGACTTTGTTATACTCGATCAGGAGGCTTTGTTATACTCCATGAGGGGACATTGCTATACTGGATCAGGAGACTTTGTTATACTCGATGTGGGGGACTTTGTTATACTCGACCAGGGGACTTTTTTATACTTGACCAATGGACTTTGTTATACTCGATGAGGGGCCTTTGTTATACTCGATCTAGGGACTTTGTTATATTCAATTAGGGGACTTTTTTATAGTCGACCAGAGGACTTTGTTATACTCGATCAGGGGATATGTTATACTCGATCAGGGGACTTTGTTATACTCACCCAGTGGTCTTTGTTATACTCGATTAGGGGCCTTTGTTATACTCGATGAGGGGGCTTTGTTATACTTGACCAGGGGTCCTTGTAATACTCGATCAAGGAACATTGTTATACTCGACCAGGGAACTTTTTTATAATTAATCAGGGGACTTTGTCATACTCGATCAGTTGACTTTCCTATATTTGACCAATGGACTTTGCTATACTCGATGAGGGGCTTTTGTTATAAACGATGAGGGGACTTTGTTGTACTCGACCAGGGGACTTTGTTATACTCGATCAGGGGACTTTGTTATAGTCGACCAGAGGACTTTGTTATACTCGATCAGGGGACTGTGTTATACATGATTAGCATACTTTGTTATTCTCGATTAGGGGACTTTGTTATACTCGATCAGAGGACTTTGTTATACTCGACCAGGGGCCTTTGTTATACTCGATTAGAAAACTTTGTTATACTCGACCAGGGGACTTTGTTTTACTCGATCAAGGGATTTTGTTATATTCGATAAGTGGAATTTGTTATACTCGATAAGGGGACTTTGTTCAACAGGAACAGGGGACTTTGTTTTACTCGACCAGGGGACTTTTTTATTTTTGACCAATGGACTTTGTTATATTCGATGAGGGGAAGTTGTTATACTCGTCCAAGGGGCTTTGTTATACTCGATCAGGGTACTTTGTCTTACTCGATCGGAGCCCTTTGCTATACTCGACCAGGGGACTTTGTTATAATCGATCAGGGGACTTTGTTATGCTCGATATGGGGACTTTGTTATACTGGACCATGGGACTTTTTATACTCGATCAGAGGACTTTTGTTATACTCGATCAAGGGACTTTCTTATACTCGATCACCGGACTTTGTTATACTCGATAAGGGGACTTTGTTATACTCGATAAGGGGAATTTGTATACTCAATGAGGGGCCTTTGTTATACAAGATCTGGGGACTTTGTTATACTCGACCAGGGGCCTTTGTTATACTCGATTAGAAAACTTTGTTATACTCGACCAGGGGACTTTGTTATACTCGATCAAGGGACTTTGTTATATTCGATAAGGGGAATTTGTTATACTCGATAAGTGGACTTTGTTCGACAGGAACAGGGGACTTTGTTATACTCGACCAGGGGACTTTTTTATACTTGACCAATGGACTTTGTTATACTCGATGAGGGGCCTTTGTTATATGCGACCAGGGGACTTTGTTATACTCGATGAGGGGACTTTGTTATACTCGATGAGGGGACTTTGTTATACTTGATCAGGAGGCTTTGTTATACTCCATGAGGGGACATTGCTATACTGGATCAGGAGACTTTGTTATACTCGATGTGGGGGACTTTGTTATACTCGACCAGGGGACTTTTTTATACTTGACCAATGGACTTTGTTATACTCGATGAGGGGCCTTTGTTATACTCGATCTAGGGACTTTGTTATAGTCAATTAGGGGACTTTTTTATAGTCGACCAGAGGACTTTGTTATACTCGATCAGGGGATATGTTATACTCGATCAGGGGACTTTGTTATACTCACCCAGTGGTCTTTGTTATACTCGATTAGGGGCCTTTGTTATACTCGATGAGGGGGCTTTGTTATACTTGACCAGGGGTCCTTGTAATACTCGATCAAGGAACATTGTTATACTCGACCAGGGAACTTTTTTATAATTAATCAGGGGACTTTGTCATACTCGATCAGTTGACTTTCCTATATTTGACCAATGGACTTTGCTATACTCGATGAGGGGCTTTTGTTATAAACGATGAGGGGACTTTGTTGTACTCGACCAGGGGACTTTGTTATACTCGATCAGGGGACTTTGTTATAGTCGACCAGAGGACTTTGTTATACTCGATCAGGGGACTGTGTTATACTTGATTAGCATACTTTGTTATACTCGATTAGGGGACTTTGTTATACTCGATCAGAGGACTTTGTTATACTCGACCAGGGGCCTTTGTTATACTCGATTAGAAAACTTTGTTATACTCGACCAGGGGACTTTGTTTTACTCGATCAAGGGATTTTGTTATATTCGATAAGTGGAATTTGTTATACTCGATAAGGGGACTTTGTTCAACAGGAACAGGGGACTTTGTTTTACTCGACCAGGGGACTTTTTTATTTTTGACCAATGGACTTTGTTATATTCGATGAGGGGAAGTTGTTATACTCGTCCAAGGGGCTTTGTTATACTCGATCAGGGTACTTTGTCTTACTCGATCGGAGCCCTTTGCTATACTCGACCAGGGGACTTTGTTATAATCGATCAGGGGACTTTGTTATGCTCGATATGGGGACTTTGTTATACTGGACCATGGGACTTTTTATACTCGATCAGAGGACTTTTGTTATACTCGATCAAGGGACTTTCTTATACTCGATCACCGGACTTTGTTATACTCGATAAGGGGACTTTGTTATACTCGATAAGGGGAATTTGTATACTCAATGAGGGGCCTTTGTTATACAAGATCTGGGGACTTTGTTATACTCGACCAGGGGCCTTTGTTATACTCGATTAGAAAACTTTGTTATACTCGACCAGGGGACTTTGTTATACTCGATCAAGGGACTTTGTTATATTCGATAAGGGGAATTTGTTATACTCGATAAGTGGACTTTGTTCGACAGGAACAGGGGACTTTGTTATACTCGACCAGGGGACTTTTTTATACTTGACCAATGGACTTTGTTATACTCGATGAGGGGCCTTTGTTATATGCGACCAGGGACTTTGTTATACTCGATGAGGGGACTTTGTTATACTCGATGAGGGGACTTTGTTATACTTGATCAGGAGGCTTTGTTATACTCCATGAGGGGACATTGCTATACTGGATCAGGAGACTTTGTTATACTCGATGTGGGGGACTTTGTTATACTCGACCAGGGGACTTTTTTATACTTGACCAATGGACTTTGTTATACTCGATGAGGGGCCTTTGTTATACTCGATCTAGGGACTTTGTTATAGTCAATTAGGGGACTTTTTTATAGTCGACCAGAGGACTTTGTTATACTCGATCAGGGGATATGTTATACTCGATCAGGGGACTTTGTTATACTCACCCAGTGGTCTTTGTTATACTCGATTAGGGGCCTTTGTTATACTCGATGAGGGGGCTTTGTTATACTTGACCAGGGGTCCTTGTAATACTCGATCAAGGAACATTGTTATACTCGACCAGGGAACTTTTTTATAATTAATCAGGGGACTTTGTCATACTCGATCAGTAGACTTTCCTATATTTGACCAATGGACTTTGCTATACTTGATGAGAGGCTTTTGTTATAAACGATGAGGGGACTTTGTTGTACTCGACCAGGGGACTTTGTTATACTCGATCAGGGGCCTTTGTTATAGTCGACCAGAGGACTTTGTTATACTCGATCAGGGGACTGTGTTAAACTTGATTAGCATACTTTGTTATACTCGATTAGGGGACTTTGTTATACTCGATCAGAAGGACTTTGTTTATACTCGACCAGGAGACCTTTGTTATACTCCGATTAGAAAAACTTTGTTATACTCGACCAGAAGGACTTTTGTTTTTACTCGATCAAAGGGATTTTGTTATATTCGATAAGAGGTGGAATTTGTTGCATACTTTCGATAAGAGGACTTTGTTCAACAGGAACAGGACTTTGTTTTTACTCGACCAGGGGACTTTTTATTCTTGACCAATGGACTTTGTTATATTCGATGAGGAAGTTGTTATACTGCCACTTTCGTCAAGAGCTTTGTTATACTCGATCAGGGGAATTTGTTATACTCGATCTGGGGAATTTGTTATACTCGACCAGGGGACTTTGTTATAGTCGATCAGGGGACTTTGTTATACTCGATTAGGGGCCTTTGTTATACTCGATCAGGGGCCTATGTTATACTCGATAATGGGACTTTGTTATACTCGACCAGGGGCCTTTGTTATACTCGATCAGGGGCCTTTGTTATACTCGATAAAGGGACTTTTGTTATACCTTTCGATAAGAATTTGTATACTCAATGAGGGGGCCTTTGTTATACAAGATCACAGGGACTTTGTTTATACTCGACCAGGGGAACGCTGTTATCTCGATTAGAAAACTTTGTTATACTACTCGACCAGAGAGGACTTTGTTATACTCGATCAAGGGAATTTGTTATATTCGATAAGGGGAATTTGTTATACTCGATAAGGGGACTTTGTTCGACAGGAACAGGGGACTTTGTTATACTCGACCAGGGGACTTTTTTATACCTGACTAATGGACTTTGTTATACTCGATGAGGGGAGTTTTTTATACTCGTCCAGGGGGCTTTGTTATACTCGATCAGGATACTTTGTCTTACTCGATCAGAGCCCTTTGCTATACTCGACCAGGGGACTTTGTTATAATCAATCAGGGGACTTTGTTATGCTCGATATGGGGACTTTGTTATACTGGGCCAGGGGACATTTTTATACTCGATCAGCGGACTTTGTTATACGGGACCATGGGACTTTTTTATACTCGATCAGGTGACTTTATTATACTCGATCGGGGGACTTTTGTTATACTCGATCAGGGGACTTTGTTATACTCGACCAGGGGCCATTGTTATACTCGATCACCGGACTTGGTTATACTCGATAAGGGGTCTTTGTTATACTCGATAAGGGGAATTTGTTTTACTCGATAAGGGGACTTTGTTAGACTGGAACAGGGGAGTTTGTTATACTCGACCAGGGGACTTTGTTATACTCGATTAGGCGGCTTTGTTATACTCAATCAGGGGACTTTGTTATACTCGATGAGGGGCCTTTGTTATACTCAATAAGGGGCCTTTGTTATACTAGATCAGGGGACTTTGTTATACTCGATTAGGGGCCTTTTTCAGACTCGATCACGGGCCTTTGTTATACTCAATCAGGGGACTTTTTTATACTTGACAAATGGACTTTGTTATACTCGATGAGGGGCCTTTGTTATACTCGATTAGAAAACTTTGTGGTACTTGACCAGGGGACTTTGTTATACTCGATCAGGGGATATGTTATTCTCGATCAGGCGACTTTGTTATACTCGGTTCAGCGGACTTTGTTATACTCGTCTAGTTGGCTTTGTTATACTAGGATCAGGGAATTTGTTTTACTCGACCAGAGGACTTTGTTATACTCGATCAGGGGACTTTGTTATACTTGATCAGCGGACTTTGTTATACTCGATCAGGGGACTTTTTTATACTCGACCAGGGGCCTTTGTTATACTCGATTAGAAAACTTTGTTATACTCGACCAGGGGACTTTGTTATACTCGATCAAGGGACTTTGTTATATTCGATAAGGGAATTTGTTATACTCGATAAGGGAACTTTGTTCGACAGGAACAGGGGACTTTGTTATACTCGACCAGGGGACTTTTTTATACTTGACCAATGGACTTTGTTATACTCGATGAGGGGAATTTGTTATACTCGTCCAGTGGGCTTTGTTATACTCGATCAGGGTACTTTGTCTTACTTGATCAGAGCCCTTTGCTATACTAGACCAGGGGACTTTATTATACTCGATCAGGGGACTTTGTTATACTCGACCAGGGGACTTTTTAATACTTGACCAATGGACTTTGTTATACTCGATGAGGGGCCTTTGTTATACTCGATTAGAAAACTTTGTGGTACTCTACCAGGGGACTTTGTTATACTCCACCAGGGACTTTGTTATACTCGATCAGGGGATAAGTTAAACACGATCAGGGGACTTTGTTATACTCGGTTCAGGGGACTTTGTTATACTCCACCAGGGACTTTATTATACTCGATCAGGGGATAAGTTATACTCGATCAGGGGACTTTGTTATACTCAATAAGGGGACTTTGTTGTACTCGATTAGGGGCCTTTGTTATACTCGATGAGGGTGCTTTGTTATATTCGACCAGGGGACTTTGATATACTCGATCAGGGGACTTTCTTATACTCGATGAGGAGGCTTTGTTATACTCGATCAGGGGACTTTGTTATACTCGACCAGGGAACTTTGTTATACACGATCAGGGGACTTTGTTATACTCAACCAGGGGACTTTTTTATACTTGACCAATGGACTTTCTTATACTCGACGAGGGGCCTTTGTTATACGCGACCAGGGACTTTGTTATACTCGATGAGGGGACTTTGTTATACTCGATGAGGGGACTTTGTTATACTCGATCAGGAGGCTTTGTTATACTCCATGAGGGGACATTGCTATACTGGATCAGGAGACTTTGTTATACTCGATGTGGGGGACTTTGTTATACTCGACCAGGGGACTTTTTTATTCTTGACCAATGGACTTTGTTATACTCGATGAGGGGCCTTTTTTATACTCGATCTAGGGACTTTGTTATATTCGATTGGGGGACTTTTTTATACTCGACCAGAGGACTTTATTATACTCGATCTGGGGATATGTTATACTCGATCAGGGGACTTTGTTATACTCACCCAGTGGTCTTTGTTATACTCGATTAGGGGCCTTTGTTATACTCGAT
>NW_024710986.1:0-12052 GCF_018991925.1 Homarus americanus | reverse complement strand
AGAGAGAGAGAGAGCAGCTGAAGTGCTGGATGTAAACAAACCTTAATTTCCTGGGTTTTTTTTTTTTTTAGGGGATTAGCCCACCTGGGCATAAGTCACTGACCCACAATTTAATACTCCTGCTATAATAATGATAATTTCCAAGAAGAAAAAAAAAACTGCCTATGTACCTGTTGGAGAAAGTAAAATTGTTTTGGACCACGGGAGTTTGCGGAGCACAGAATGCCGGACTAGAGAGTTACAACCTGTAGTTGTTTGTGGACTTGAAATTGTTAACCTTTGTGGACTTTGAATAATTGATAATGTTTGTCGACTTTGAATTTGTTTTGCCTTTTGTGGACCGGGAAATTTATGCGTCGGGTCCGAGGACCGGCAATAATTATCGACGCACGCGAACTCGGAATAACGTATTACGCCGGTGGAATCGGACTAATTTTTTATCCCGTGTGGACTTTGAATAATTGAGTATTTTGTGTGGAATTGGAATAATTGTTATCCTTTGAAAATGTCTCATTGTTTGTGTATTTTGAATAATTGTCAATTTGTGTGGACTTTGAATAATTTATTGTTTGTGTACTTGGAATAATGATCAATTTGTGTGGACTTTGAATATTTTGTGGAGTTTGAATAATTTATTGTTTGTGTACTTGGAATAATGTTCAATTTATGTGGACTGAATAATTAATGATGTTTGTGGATATTTGAATATTTTGTTATGTTGTGTGGACTTTGAATATTTTATTGTTTGTGTACTTGGAATAATGTTCAATTTATGTGGACTTTGTATAATGATTGTGGACTTTGAATATCCTTTGTGGACTTAGTATTAATTGATCCTGTGTGGACTTTGAATAATTAATATGTATTTGGACTTGTTATTATTTTATCGTTTGTGGACTTTGAATAATTGTCAATGTAGACTGAGTATTTTTGTCATGTTGTGTGGACTTAGAATAATTTGTATCCTCTGTGGACTTGTAATAATTGTTAATGTATGTGGACTTGGAATAATTTATGATGTTTGTGGAGTTAGTATTATTTTAGCCTTTGTGTATGTGTAGTTGGTATGTTTGTGGACTTGTTATTATTTTATCGTTTGTGGACTTTGAATATTTTGTGGATATAGAAAATGTTTTATCGTCTGTGGCTCCGTATTAATGTATTACGTCCGTGGACCGGGAATAATTTTGTATCGTGTGTGGACTTGTAAAAATTTTCATTGTTTGTGGACTTAGATAAATGTTCATATGTTGTGGAGTTAGTATTATTTGAACTTGTGTGGACTTGTAATAATTTTCAATGTTTGTGGACTTAGAATAACTTTTAATGTATGTGGACTTTGAATAATTGTCATCGATTGTGGACTTATTATATTTTTGATGTTTGTGGACTTTGTATTATTTTATTGTTTGTTTTTGTATTTGGAAATATTGTCATTGTTTGTGGAATTAGAAAAATTTTCATATGTTGTGGAGTTAGTATTATTTTATCCTGTGGACTTGTAATAATTTTCAATGTGTGTGGACTTGGTATATTTTTCATATTTTGTGCTTTGAAATATTGTCTTTGTTTGTGGACTTAGTTTTTTTTCCTCTTGTGGAATTGGACTAATTTTTGTTTGTGGACTTGGAAAATTTTTTTATCCTTTATGGACTTAGAAAATTTTCATGTTGTGTGGACTTAGAAAATTTTCATGGTGTGTGGACTTAGTATTTTTTTGTTGTTGTGTGGACTTCGTTTTTTTTCCTGTGTTGTGGACTTAGAAAATTTGTCGTTGTTTGTGGACATAGAATAATTTTCATGTTGTGGACTTAGAAAAATTTTCATCCTTTGTGGACTTAGAAAATTTTTCATGGTGTGTGGACTTAGTATTTTTTGTGGTGTTGACTAAGTATGTTTTTGGTTGTGTGGACTTAGTAAATTTTTCGTTCTTTGTGGACATAGAAAAATTTTCATGTTGTGGACTTAGAAAAATTTCATGGTGTGTGGACTTAGTTGTTTTTGCTGTGTTGTGGACTTAGAATATTTTCATGTGTGTACTTGGGTTTTTTTCATGTCATGTGGACTTAACAAATTTTTCGTTCTTTGTGGACTTAGAAATTTTTCATGTTGTGTGGACTTGGTATTTTTTTTTTTGTGGACTTAGTATTTTTTCATGTGTTGTGGACTTAGTATTTTTTTGTTGTTGTGTGGACTTAGTTTTTTTTCCTGTGTTGTGGACTTAGAAAATTTTCCATCCTTTATGGACTTATAATAATTTCATGTGTGGAATTAGTATTTTTTGTTGTTGTGTGGACTTAGAAAATTTTTCGTTGTTTGTGGACATAGAATAATTTTCATGTTGTGGACTTAGTTTTTTTTCATGTCATGTGGACTTAGAAAATTTTTCATCCTTTGTGGACTTAGAAAATTTTTCATGGTGTGTGGACTTAGTATTTTTTGTGGTGTTGACTAAGTATGTTTTTGGTTGTGTGGACTTAGTAAATTTTTCGTTTTTTGTGGACATAGAAAAATTTTCATGTTGTGGACTTAGTTTTTTTTCATGTGTTGTGGACTTAGTATTTTTTTCATGTGTTGTGGACTTAGTATTTTTTTGTTGTGTGGACTTAGTATTTTTTAGTATTTTTTCATGTGTTGTGGACTTAGTATTTTTTTCATGTGTTGTGGACTTAGTATTTTTTTGTTGTGTGGACTTAGTATTTTTTGTTGTGTGGACTTAGTATTTTTTTCATGTGTTGTGGACTTAGTATTTTTTTGTTGTGTGGACTTAGTATTTTTTGTTGTGTGGACTTAGTAAATTTTTCGTTCTTTGTGGACATAGAAAAATTTTCATGTTGTGGACTTAGAAAAATTTCATGGTGTGTGGACTTAGTTGTTTTTGCTGTGTTGTGGACTTAGAAATTTTTTCATTATTTGTGGACTGTATATTTTTCATGTATGTGGACATAGAAATATTTTGAGCATAATAAAAGAAAGTATATAATCAATGTCTTTATTTTTCCTAAGTTAACATACAGCCATATTGGATTTGTAGAAAACGGTAGTTTTCGAGCCAGAGAAATTTCCCATTTTCTTTGATGGTTTCCCATTTTCTTAAGTTGAACAGAAAACGGGATTTTTTTCAAACTCGCTATCTTTTTAAGATAGGTTCTGGCAGCCCGTTTTTTATTATATAAGTTATTTTAGAGTGTTTATTGAGCAACAAAGGTGATTTTTCAACTGAAAGAAAGTAGTTATTCCAAATTAGTTTTAAGTTAGTATTTTAATGTTTTGTTTGCAAACTGACTTTAACCATATTGACAATAGGTTTAGTCATAAAGCTCTCTCGACACAGATATCGTGTCTATGGACTAGTCGTGTGATAGATCGACAATGTCCGAGCTTTTGTTTGCAAACAAACATCAAAACACCAACTCACAACCAATGAGGAATAACTACTCTCTCTCAGTTGAAAAATCACCTTTGTTGCTCAATAAACACTCTAAACAACACCACATGTGTTCCCGTGTACCTGTCAGAAAAGGGAGAAACAAAAACAGCATTACAAGTCAAATTATTCAACACATTAACTAATCTCAATGATGCATTTCAACTACTTTACTTATAATCAACTAATCTCAATAATGCATTTCAACATCTTTACTTTACTTTACATATAATCATATTACATCAACTAAACTCAATGATGCATTTCAACATCTTTACTTTACTTTACATATAATCATATTACATCAACTAAACTCAATGATGCATTTCAACATCTTTACTTTACTTTACATATAATCATATTATCTCAATGATGCGTTTCAACATCTTTACTTTACTTTACATATAATCATATTACATTAACTAATCTCAATTCTTCACACATTACCTTCATGTCGCTCCACTTCTTCTGGTGCCTAATCACTTGTCGTCGTCATCTTCTACCTTATGTGTCACTCAAAATGCACATCAGGCAATAAAGAAAACACAAAATTCAACTCAAATACATATATTCTATACACTTAGCAATATAATACAGTACAGTACATCATCTTCATAGGGACAACACCTATGCATTCACAGAACATCATCTTCTCGGCTCCATACACCCAGGACAACGGCTAGAAGTTCACAGACACGACAGCTATACATTCACTGGACACCAGCTTCTCGGCTCCATACACCCCGGTCAATGGGACGACGGCTATACGTTCACAGGACATCATCTTCTCCCCTCACTGGTACCACGGCTATTAGGTTCACAGGACATCTTCTCGGCTCCAGTCACGACACCTATACCTTCACAGGACATCATCCTCTCGGCTCCATACACCCCGGTCACTGGAACACAGGACATCTTCTCTGGGACAACAGCTATACATTCACTGTACACCATCTTCTCGGCTCCAGTCACAGGGACGACGGCTAGAAGTTCACGGGACATCTTCTCGGCTCCAGTCACAGGGACGACGGCTAGAAGTTCACGGGACATCTTCTCGGCTCCAGTCACAGAGACGACAGCTATACATTCACTGGACACCATACACCCCGGTCACAAGGACAACGGCTAGAAGTTCATGGGACATCTTCTCAGCTCCAGTCACAGACACCTATACATTCACTGGACACCATCTTCTCGGCTCCATACACCCCAGTCAATGGGACGACGGCTATACGTTCACAGGACGCCTTCTTCTCGGCTCCAGTCACAGGGACGACGGCTATACTTTAACAGGACATCATCTTCTCGGCTCCTTACAGCGACTTGACTTCGCCCCGTCGCTTCAATCTGAAACCGACAAAACACAACAATGGAGGTCAACTCGTAATGGCCTTTTCTATCAAATGCAGTCCACCCGTCGGCTTCGTCACTCGGGAAACTCTTCTTATACTACCTACAATATACACTTCACGGCCACACTTCTGGGCAAACTATCATTGCTCAAATAATTCACCCACAAAAACACTATCTCTTGGTATGGAGCAACCTCCGCGGTTATTCCCGGCTCCGTCGTCGACGTGCCTCTTCCTTTCTTCGTAACCGCCGAGGTAAATGCACAATACTTGGTCGTCTCCTTCCTTACTCTTACCACGAGGAACATACCCTACACCACTCGCTCCACTGAAAAAAAAACATCCATAATAAACACCATTCCAAAAAGTGTTCATGCATACACTCTCTTAGACATATCTACCAAAACCAAATTGCTTCCTTTTAAACCGCTACAAATACCAACATACACATACTCTACTACAAACCATTCACCAAGGCTAGTACCAATCATTACACAGCCTCCAGTGTGTAACAACAATACTAGCCTGCTACCAACTAACTTCTATACAATTACAATACATACCCACAACAAATTCACCTTTCATCTTAACCAAATTCAAACAAACGCTTCCTCTTTAACACAAACAATCGGCTCCTTACCCTTTCGCTCCCATCTCCGTCGCCGAATAACCACTGGCTCTTCCACCATCACTGCCGCTTACCACTCCAATCCGGCCTAAAAAAACATCAACACATTAGTTCCCCCACAACAATTCATAAACCTTTCACGCCCTAAACCGCTCCAACGCCACTCACCAATTATATATATATGCCTCTACACTAGTCCCAACATTTCTATTACCTGCTACATCCATTCTCCACATATACTAATCCAAAACTAACCTACAATTTACATCACTATACACGTCTTCCAACAATTACATTCTACTCAATTTCTTACAACTAAATTCACTATGACCCTAAACTATCACAAACAATTCACGATGCACCACACCACACTACTTATCTTAAACAACTGCCGCCACTGCTGCTACCGCCGCCGCCGCTGCTACTGCTGCTTCTTCTCCTCAACACAGTCCATTGCACAGCCCCATACATGTAGTAGTCCAACCTGGTTACGGCACTACCCACCACCAACCTGAAAAACAGAAACCTTTCACACAACCTCCATAATGCACCATGCTTATTTCTCCCAACTTTAAACATCACTGGGTACTGCTACCCGAAAAAACTCCTATATCACTTGCCTCTTATAACAAACTTTACCTACAACTTTCAAATACAATAACAACTCACCTTCAAATAATACATTGCACAATTTCACATCACCGTATCCAGTGTCGACGCGCTCCTCTCCACAATTCGCCCATATTCCTCCACCACCAACATGAAAACAAAAAACAATACGTCAATGTTACAAATGCTCTACTCTTCAAATTATAACAAAGTATACGTACAACTTCAATAAACAATACTTACACATTTACTGCCTCTCATTTCCAAAATTCAGTCGAGCATTAATGTCCCTCTGGATTATCACACACCAATCACGTCTTCTGGACTGCAACAACTCCTGTACAAAACAATTACCACATCAATAACCACGACCCTCTTCATTTTCATATCAAACACACCCCACCTTCAACCACTTAACAGTATACATTACCTTTTAGCACATGCTGCACACGGCGACTGGTTACAACATCGACTTCTCCCCCACCTCTGGATGGCGACCATACTTCCTCTTGGTTAGTCGATACAGTCAACACAACACTATATTCTACTCTAACATTTTTCGATTTCTCATTATCACACTTTTTGAGAATGGGAGGGGCCGAGGGGCATCCCCCCTCCCCTTATTCCCATGCAAGGTGAAGGGCACAAGCGCCTACACCGCCCAACTAGGCAGCATGCCAACTTTGTGCTTGCCTAAAGGATCATAGCATTTTATGTCAAGGGCATACAACCCTCCAGTCTTTAACATTTTGTCGGCTAGCTCCGACGACTTTTACCCAGATACGAATTCGCAACTTTCGATTTACAACTGGTACCTACTTTACTGCTAGGTCAACAGGGACACAGGGGGTCTAGGAAGTGTGTCCAACCCACTTTCCACCGGCCCGGGAATCGAACCCGAGACGTCCCGCTTGCGAGGCGAGAGCGGTACCGCTCTACCGCCGGCACCCCCACTTCGGCTGTGACCCCTTGTGAGGCGGGCGTCAGTCAGCTATGGGTACGGTTCCTCGACTAAGTAGTGCCCTTTCACAGGTTTATACACCTCACTTATGTCTCCCCGTGCCCATCTCTAGGCACTTTTGGGTGCACTAGAGAACCACCACCAGACCCCAACCTGAAAAAAAAATGGGCATTCGTTATCCATTTATCAAATCTTTCTCACTACTATATAATAAACTCAACTTATCAAAACTCATTTACATTTTCTTTAATCTACAGCCGAGGCACAAAATTCAACATTTTAAACTTAACATTACCAAACTCAAGCCACAATCATTTATTTTAATGTCCACTTTTAACATTTCTATTGCTCTACGGCACAAGACCAAAAATCAATTGAAAATTTAACAACTCTTTTACAAACTTCAACGTCACTTACCCTCACTATTCCCCTAGTCTACCTCAAAAAAATACCGGCTCCTTCCACCTCAACAACAACAACAACCTGAAAAAACCATTTATTACCTAACCAATAAAACTTACACTCATTCTCAATACAAATATATTAGCCATGAACCACTTCTCAAATTACAGCTACAACTTCTCTTTAGTCAAACACAACTACACCTTCCATTTTAAATACCATATTGACGAATTCCTCACCGCAAGTGTAGACGCGCTAGCCATCACCTACAAACTTAGACCACGTTCTCTTCTCTATTCCACAGTATAAGCCTTCCGTACACCTGCAATAAAAGGCATCAACCTTCAAAATTTACAACAAACTAGTCAAAATTAATTAAACAAAAGCACATACACAATAACAATTAAGAACACTCTAGTCTGCGTATAAAACTAACAGACGACAACAAAATACGACCATAAACACACACAACCGAGAGTGTAGTACCATTATATAGCCTCCAGTATATAACAGCACAAACACAACACCCATTCAACAATTTCATTCACCTAAACTCCAAATTCGGGGTCTACCTCTGTGCCGGTCACGTCTCTGCAAAAATCAACCTTTCCCACGCTAGTTGGCTCCAACTTAACGCTCATGCGGCAGCCCACTGCGACTTCCTTGCGGTTGCTATTTTCTGAAAATAAACTACTACAAAACTCTCATTAATACAATTTTCTTCACTATTTAACCAAATATACCAACATATCTTAACTTCCCATGACTTTCAATAACAAGGATTATTTTATTACCAAAAAATTCTACCTTTCCTTTAATCATTTTCCTAAAAGTCATACAACCCAAAACACATCCACCAATCACAATCACCTTTACATACAGCCTAAGTATTCACAAGTAAAATTGCGAGCACGAGACCCAGGGTCAGTTAGATGCATCTTTAGCTGACTACATTCAAAACGTTCGACTTTACTTTTATCCTCTTCGCCACTGATCGGTCACGTCTCTTTTCCTTTATATTCTTCACCAAAAGGTCAGCTCGCTAGCTGCCCGGGCAATCGGTCACGCACTGTTGTCAAATACTGGGCATGCACCGGCTCCTCAATGTACCTGAACCCGCTCCAGTGTTGGTCAAGTCTTCTCTTCAAAGAGCTCACACTCGATGCCGTCACAACACTCTGGTACATTGTTCCAACAATTTACAACCCTCACTCCGAAAAACTTTGCCCTCACGATTTTCCGGCTTCTTCAATCTTGAGCTGTGACCCCTTGTGGGGCGAGCGTCCGCCAGCTCCAAGCAAGGACACTTAACTGAGTAGTGCCCCCTCAGATGCTTATAAAGCTCAACTAGGTCCCCCCTTGCCCGTCTGTAGTATAAGCTAGGCAACTTCAGGCGCTCCAATCTCTCAGGCGGCTAGCGAGCCGACCTTTTCGTGAAGAATATAAACGAAAAGAGACGTGACCAAGCGGCTAACAAGCCGATCAGTGGCGAAGAGGATAAAAGTAAAGTCGAACGTTTGGAATGTAGTCAGCTAAAGATGCATCGACCCGACCCTGGGTCTCGTGCTTTATGCCGCTTATTTTTCATACACTCAAAGCAGGCTACCAATTGGCTCACCCATATCAATATTCTTATTCATGTCAAATCCCTATCTTTACCTCGCTAAACAAACTAAACATCAATAGTCACTTACCTGCCCTCACCCCTCGTTTACCAAAACGTCGCTGTCGGCACATTTATTTGCTTTTCCACTTCACTATATGCACAACACCTCCAATCTCCTACTATACGCATCAAAACACACACGTATGGTTTACTACTTGGCACACAAATGCTGCATCTTTTTTCTTTCTCACTCATTTTCAAGATCCACCACGATCACTATGAACAGTCCAAGCACACATAAATGCTGCAGCTTTCTTTTCTTCTCACTCATTTTCAAGATTCCACCACCATCACTTAAAACTACATTGAACTTCAGATAGACAATATTTTAATAATGAACTTGCTACACAATCTACATGCTCATGAATTCACTTTCCATCACTCACCAACGAAATGACACGATTTCTTGCAAAAACACAACATATTCCGCCAATTTCACAAACTACACTATTAACACTTCAACTTTTTAAACCACTTAACACGTTTAACACTTAAAGGATTTCATTTCGATTAAACTACCGTCTTCAATTTAAATATCCTGTACTCTAACAACTTGAATTAAGAACAACTTCAAAATCTCCCTAGTTAACCACAGACAGAAATCTTAAATACGTTTCACAGGCCACAAGTCAAATACTTGTATTAAAAACCACACAAAATGTTTAAGAAAACATTTCCAATGCGGAACACTAACAGCCAAACAAACAAATGTCTAAACACTACTTTATATACTACACTTTACTTTTCTTTTCTTTTCTTTTCTTCTTCACAAACTAAAGGAGTTCTAACACCAGACACAAGGATCGGATTGTAACTGATGCATCCTTGCCGGTTCGACCTTTAAATACCCCAACCTTCCCGCCGAACCGTCAAATTATTTGCTCTCTGCTCACCGAACCACCTCATTCGAATAACTTCAAATTTTCAACATTTTATTCTTCACCTTGGCGTCAAAGTACAAGGATACATTAAAAAAAACTCTGGTGTCATCTTCAACATTATTCAAACAAACTCCAACAAAGTCCATTTCATGAAATATAGCCAAAATATATGAGCTCAAAACGGCCACATTCTTGCTTTCCGGGACCCCGAACTTCTTCTCCGGTAAACACCGTCACAACCAAACGAGGGGATTATCCACATCAACTGCTCTTGGGTATTTGCACCATAGACATAGGTCGCAGTATCGTAGTCAATAAAGTTTCCTTCCAAGATGGAAATAACAACATACCCTACAATCAGTTACTCACATCTCCATTCCTTGGTGAGAACTATCAACGGTGAATTTAATAAAGTCAAGACCCCGAGTAATGTTTTCCCATTACCGTCAAATACTTTACGTACAGTATATATTTATAACTTAATTCAAACAATGTAAAACAAAAACATCGTGGTAACATTCTATACTATGCCATCTTACGTGCTACTAAATGTTATATAATAATTCCTTGACATAAATGTACTCTATATTATCAGGTACCACATTTACTCTCTAAGGTACGTGTGAGCTGAGACCTGACCCAATAAATCATTATCAAATTGTGATAGCAAATATCTCTCTAACCATTGCTATGTCAACTAGAAACTGGTCCATGTAACTGACGAGTATATTATAGTCATCCGCAGAGGACAAACAGCACGAGTACGAGTACGAAATCTTTAGTTAAGAGGTGAAAGACAATTATTAGGGGTTGAGGGAAAAGTGGTGAAACTGAAATACAGTAGGAGTAGAAAGAATCTTTCTTATTGGTGTTTTATCTTTGTTCTGCTCCCTTGGGTCGTCAGACCTTTGTATTAATATTGCTCTATTTATATAATGCTGCTTATTATTATTATTTTTATTATTGTTGGAGTTAGTGAGCCAGCCCAGGTCCTTGTGTAGCTGGGAGGGTAGTCACATTTTTTTTGGGGCTAAGATGTTAGTTCAATGTTAATTGTTAAATATTAGTTATGTTAGTCTAAAGGTACACTGTATGGAGAGGCCTGCCAGGTTCTTAATACCACTTACCACCAGACCTGTGGAGGCCCCCCTCATTATAACTACCCCAAGAGGGTGGGGTGGCGAGTGAAGCGAACCTAGAAACAATGTCAATTTCAACGAGTAGCTAGCCTAATTTCTATCACGTGATAAACATGAATTTTAAAGATTGAAAATAAAATCAACCAAATCAATACAATATTATAATATGTGGAGGCCCCTGGCCAACTGCCCACTTTGCCCACTCTTCAATCCGGCCCTGCTCACAACTCTACTCTACTTTCTTGTAACGTGTACGTTTTCTTCTCCATTGTTGTAACATATGTCTGTCTTTTGTTAATTTTACTGTTTCTGCTCTATGGTCAATTTCAAGTAAAGGTTAATATTAACTCGGTGCTTTGTTCTTCATTGTTTTTCTCTCTCTGTCATCTTATTTTATTCCTCATATTAACTTCTTTACACTATTCTATTTAAGTTTAAGACTTTTTTAATATTACAATAGTACTATTTGGATGTATATGTGTCTTAACAATGTCTCACACTTAAACTGAGGCCAATATTGCTGTTGTAATATATTCACAATTTCTATCCAAAATAAGTAAAGCACTGAATACGATTTCATAATATTTTCCTTTCACGTTTTACACTACTTTCGTGTCACAATAAAGTTTAAATCGTTTACTCGTCATCAAACAACCAAACCTGCCGGCGTCACTTTGACGTCATAACAAGGCAATGTTCCCATTGGCTACAATTTCACCTAAAACAGCTTGTGATTGGTCAGGGAGTGTGGGCCGCCTGTATATAAAGCCTGGTAGACGGACGTCAACACAGAACACTGGCACGCGACGACGCTACAACATCTTCTGTACTGTAAGTGTATCTTCAAATTGTAAATTATTTGTTGGCGATTGGGAAGCTATTGTTTAAAATTTCACTTGACAAAAAAAAAAAAAGGGAAATTGTATTAGTCTTGATATTACCTAAACTAAACTTTTTAAATAAGTTTCGCGTTAAACCAGGCTTACA
>NW_024710985.1:0-13325 GCF_018991925.1 Homarus americanus | reverse complement strand
TAGTGGAATTTGGGGGAAAAAAAGTGCATCACATAACAGAGACACCAGTAGACTTCATGGTGTTTCAATGTTGCCAGCAGACTTACGATAAGAACAAGTACACTACCGCTCACTAACACAAAGGAACTTGTGGGAGCAGCATCTACCAAATTTGAACCAGATTACACAAAGCTTCCCCACGAGTCTTAAGTAACCATTTCCTTTGTATTGTTGAAAGTGAAATATATTTAACTACGCTCAGTAATATACATTTTCACCCAATAGGTCACTTAAATTTGTCTTGTATGCAGTACTTGTGTAAACATGCGGTTTAATTCCACACTTCTTATAATGCCCAGTTCCTGTTGGAGTTTTTTCTTGTGAATTTAACACATATTGCTTAATGACACTGTGATGACTGCGGCCGGTGAGGTAACTACACATCCCAACTACTACCTTTATAACTACACTAAACCTCACAGCGTCATAACAAGCAGTAAAGGTTATCAAAATACTCTACTACAACACCCGCTCCTAGAACTAACCAAAGGGCAAGGCAGGGCAGGGCAGGGCAGGGCAGGGTCAGGTCAGGCTTCTCATGGCAGGCAGGGCAGGGCAGGGCAGGGCAGGGCAGGGCAGGCAGGGCAGGGCAGGGCAGGGGCAGGGCAGGGCAGGGCAGGGCAGGCAGGCAGGCAGGGTAGGCAGGCAGGGCAGGGGAGGGCAGGGCAGGCAGGGGAGGGCATGGCAGGGCAGGCAGGGCAGGGCAGGGGCTCAGGTCAGGGGAGGGCAGGGGCAGGGCAGTGGGCAGGGGAGGGCAGGGCAGGGGCAGGTCATGGCAGGGTACAGGGAGGTCAGGTCAAGGCAGGGCAGGGCAGGATCAGATCAGGCAGGGCAGGGTGGTGGGTCAGGTCAAGTGGCTGGGCAGGGGAGGGTCAGGTCAGGTCATGGCTGGCAGGAGGTCACGTCAGGTCATGGCAGGCAGGCAGGGTCAGGTCATGGCTGGGCAGGAGAGTCAGGTCAGGTCAGGTCAGCGGCAGGGCAGGGCAGGCAGGATCAGATGAGGGCAGGGCAGGGCAGGGTCAGGTCATGGCAGGGCAGGGCAGGGCAGGGCAGGGCAGATACAGAAGCTCTACTGACAGGAAACACAACACTCAATATTGTCTTCACCAGTATACCTCAGCTCAAGACTCCAAGACACAGGTGTATATTACTGAATCAAGACTCAACGTACAGGTAGCAGAGGTGAGATAACCGAGACAAGTGTATGACAAGTGTGTGACAGGTGTGTAACGTTACTCGCAGCGATAAAATAAATAATAAATATCTACCTGACCACAATACGTTGACCACATTACACTGATCTCACCATGAAGACCACACCATGAAGACCACACCATGAAGACCACACCATGAAGACCACACCATGAAGACCACACCATGAAGCCCACACCATGAAGATCACACCATGAAGCCCACACCATGAAGACCACACCATGAAGCCCACACCATGAAGACCACACCATGAAGCCCACACCATGAAGACCACACCATGAAGACCACACCATGAAGCCCACACCATGAAGACCACACCATGAAGCCCACACCATGAAGACCACACCATGAAGACCACACCATGAAGCCCACACCATGAAGACCACACCATGAAGACCACACCATGAAGCCCTGTTCAACCATCTTCCTGTAGGCTTCCACCTCACCTGTATGAAGGGGGGGGGTAGTTCCGCTCAGGTATGTGTGAAAAGTAAACAAAGAAATAATCGTGGCCAGAAAACAACAGTGATGTGAATTGAGGAAGTTGTGGTTGGGATGTCACTGAGAGGAAGTGTCGTATTGCTCATCAGTCAGTTGTTTTTCGTTTGTGTTGTTGTTGTTGTGGTGGTTGTTGTTGTGGTGGTTGTGGTTGTTGTGGTGTTGGTGGTTGCTGTTGTTGTTGTTGTTGTTGTTGTTGCTGTTGTTGTTGTTGTTGTTGTTGTGGTGGTGGTGGTGGTGGGTGGTGGTGGTGAATTGGTGGTGGTTGTTGTTAATGGTGGTTGTTGTGGTGGTGGTGGTGGTGGGGTAATTGGTGGTGGTGGTGGTGGTGGTGGTGGTTGTTGTGGTGGTGGTGGTTGTGGTGGTGGTGGTTGTTGTGTTGGTGGTTGTGGTTGGTGGTGGTGGTGGTTGTGGTGGTGGTGGTGGTGGTTGTTTGTTGTTGTGGTGGTGGTGGTTGTGGTTGTTGTTGTTGTGTGGTGGTGGTAATTGGTGGTGGTGGTGGTGGTGGTTGTTGTGGTGGTGGTGGTGGTTGTTGTGGTGGTGGTGTTTGTTGTGGTGGTGGTGGTTTGTGGTGGTGGTGGTGGTGGTTACGTGGTGGTGGTGGTGGTGGTGGTTGTGTGGTGGTGGTGGTTGTGGTGGTGGTTGTTGGTGTTGTTGTTGTTGTTGAATTATTTGTTGTTTGTGGTGGTGGTGGTGGTGGTGGTGGTGGTTGTTGTTGTTGTTGTTGTTGTTGTTGTTGTTGTTGTTGTTGCTGTTGTTGTTGTTGCTGTGGTGGTGGTGGTGGTGGTGGTTATGGGATAATGTTGTAATCTGTCCATTAACCAGTTGTTTGTGTTGTTGTTGTTGCTGTTCAGGATAACGAGGACTACAAAAATCTTCAGACTGAGGTAATGTTTACAACTAGATGGAGACCTCAAAACTGATCTCATGAGAGTGATCAGACGACGATGATTAAACTATACTGATCACTTTCCGCTGATCACACTGGGATGATAAAAGTCCTGATCTAAGCCTACATGTTGTTGAATGCTTGACAGACGTTCTAGAAATATTGATCAAAGACAAATATTACTCTATACATATTAATTGGATAAAGACAGGTATTGCTTTGTAAATATTTCATAAACGCTGAAATAATGTTCACACGACAACTACAGCAAGATGATAAACAATAACAAAATAATTAATATCTAGCAGGACAACAAGAGGACAATGAACACAAGTAGGAGGAATATATGAATAAGACACCTGTGTACCAGCCTTCAATTTCCACACCTGTGACAGAGTGGCAGGTGTTAGAGTATACCTGTACTGGTGTATATTGTATTGTACTGTATTATAACGTAAGCATACACCACCAATTTGTATTTGATAATTACAGCAAGATTTTTTGTATTCGTGTACTGATATGAGGAATGCGATCATATCAACAGGTAATAAGCAGGTATTAGGACACTCTGTATCTTCCGCCATTTTGTTTCCTTCCTTAAAACCAGTAACGTAAGATTCGTTTAATCTATTTCTCTCCTGTGGTTTGTTGAATGACCTGATGGATGTATGAATTAATGACTTACAGATGTACAAACAACCCGAGAAAAAAATCCTTATGAAACACCTGAACAAATCTCAACCCTGACAGAACGGGACCAAAAGCGACACGTGTAGCTTCAGGTGTTGTCACGAGGCTGGGCGTGGCTGTCGTCATCTGGTATTTTCACATTAAGAGAAACAACAGAGAGTCGTTAGGTTTCCATTTGGAGTCCTGAGAGCTACGACAATGGATGAAGCTTCAGCCAGACACTCCCCCTACTAGGCATATAGACACAAACAGACACACACAGCCTGGCGTAATGTGAAGTTTATTCCATAGACCAAATTTCAAGATGGTAAATGGCATTAGCTGCGAATAGAAATAAATTATACACTAAAACTCCCATCTTAAGACGCCTGAACACCTGTGCCGCATATACGTGTTAAAAATAAATTAAAAGAGCATTGTTTGTTTGTGTCACACATGAACCACCGTAGATGTAGACCAGGATAACTACCTGAAGGGTTGGATGAACTACACAAGACCCCGTCAGGCATCCTTGTGTCTGATCACCCCTACAGGACAGTGGTGTCAGGCTCCGGCAGAAGGAGTTATCCCTTCCTCAACTTCTCATCCACCATCTTGGCTGCTCGATGTTGGTTAATGGTGTCAGACGATATCTAGACCAAGATGAAGTTGTCAGGGCGTTGTAGTGGCTGACAGATGGTGACCGTCAGAGTGGTGGCCTAAGGGACTGATGTGTCTCCAGGTGTGTAGGAGGCACCTGGAGGACGGGTCCTACACCCCCGATCACTCCTGGGTAAGGCCACTGCCTCATCCGGATCGCCAGACTACAGGTCATCCTCGTAGCGGCGCTGTTAGACCACCAGACAGTAAGGACTCGTCCCCCTGCTGATGGTACGAGGCCCCACTACCGGCCACAGGTGTTATGACTGCCAGGTTAACACTGTTCTCGTCAACTGGAGATGACTGAGTCTTCATAAATGAGAGTCGATGTACAGTATCGACTACCAATACCCTTGCAGGGGTGTGGAGACGTGAGCAACACAAGTATGCTGGCGTCAATATTGTTGAAATTGACCTCTGCCGACGGAGGTTCAGTCATGGTGTGGGCGGCAGTGTGTTGGGGCACAACTATTCAATTGAAGAAGTTTATTCAGCCTATTTAATACATATGCAAAGTGAACGACAACAGCATTGACACCTGGATAAGTACAGTACAGGGTGGGCGAGAAACAGGTGACATACAGGTGGTTCTCTACAGCCTAGTGAACCACCCTGTACTGCACACCTCCACACGACGGTACGATACACGGACAGTCCACAGGTATGAGGACATTATTAACACCTATTAAATGGCCTCTTATGGGTGTACTAAGTCCCTGTGCAATGAGGTCAACAGTCCTTAAGCTGATACAACACGTCAGAGTCATCCTACACAAGTGAGGTGACACAACCACCACACAAGAGATGCCCAGGTGCCAGGACTGGGAGGACACACCAAGATGACCACCAGAAGCATTTCCCCGGCGCCACCTAGAGTGTAGTAGGCTAGAGAAGGTCACATTAGTTATTAGATGTTTTGTGATCACCTAAATGTAGGGGGCACTTGTATGTTTGTCACAGCAATACTCTCGCTTCATTTTAGTTCATCACCTAGAAATACATCAATCCCCCCCCCCCCTTCCCTTATCAGTCGTACTGTGGCCAAGTGTGTAAATTCGTTATATATCTCAAATATTTATATCTTAATTATATTTTGTGTTGCTCTCATCACTGATTACTGGTCATGGGTGATGAGTGCCATGAGTGCCGCCGCCCTCCGTGTTGTGGCACTGTGGGCGGCCGGCCATGTCGTGACCTGGGACGTCAACAAGATGGCGGTACCTGACCTCCTGTATCCCTAAATGGTCCTAAATGTTGACCTGACCAACAAAAGGAAGAATTAAACTGTTGAGAGTAACGTCTAGCCAGTAATCCACCAGTGTGGTCTTGGTTAGTGATCCACCTGTGTGGTTCTTGGCCAGTGATCCACCAGTGTGGTTTGGCGAGTTATCCACCAGTGTGGTCTAGACAGACAGACAGACTGACTGACAGACAGACAGAGAGAGATAGATAGATATTTGCAGTAAATTTTTCATACAAGTTCACTGACTTGTCATGTCTATAAACAGTATAGGTATACAATCAATGTATACAGTGCAGATAATTATACCAACAATGATCACAAACAAGGCAATTCGACTAAGAGTAAATAGCACCTCCATAACCTTATTACCATTAGATTAGAGTGATTACAACAGGTAAGTCAATTAGTGAGTTACCTGGATGTCTTGTTCATCACCGTCATTTGGTGTGACAACAGGTACAGACAGGTAGAATTGTGAAAAATTTCTAAACATTGAAATATTCTTCACAAGATTATGATTATTCTTGTATCCTAAAACTTTTTAATGAGATTACACTTATATGATGACGAGTAGGAGAGTGCTGGACAAAATCCCTCCGAGTCAACAATATGTATTAGCTCGAGACAAGGCTAACAAAGTACTTGGGTTCATACAAAGGAGTGTTAGTAACAAGACTAGCGAGGTTATCCTAAAACTATATCTTGAGCTTGTGAGACCGCACATGGACTACGCAGTTCAGTTTTGGTCACCGTATCACAGAATGGATATAGAATCCCCAGAAAGAATTCAGAGGAGAATGACAAGACTAATCCCGGGCATTAGGAACCTCGAGTACAGAGGCAGGTTAAAGCATCTTAATTTGCATTCCTTCGAGAGACGTAGAGTGAGGGGCGATAAGAACGAGGCGTATAAATGAAAGTCAGAGCTAAACAAAGATGATATAACAAAGGTACTCAAACTATCCAACCAGGAGCGAACTCGTAACAATGGTTTTAAATTAGACAAATTTAGATTTAGGCGCGAAATAGGTAAACATTGGTTTGGAAATAGAGTAGTGGACGAGTTACCAAACATCATCATTAACTCGAATACGCTGGATAGCTTCAAACATAGGTTAGATGGATATATGAGCAATAGGGGCTGGGTGTAAATGGGACTGCCTAGTATGGGCCTATTGCTGCAGTTTCCTCCATTCTTATATTATGTTCCTAGGACAAAATCACTCCTAGGACAGAAGCTCTCCTAGATCAAAATCCCCTTGGACATAATCTTTCCTAGGACAAAGTACCCCAAGGACATACAACACACCTAACCTAACCTAAGCTGTATATACTGTTCCTCATGCGTTATCAAGTGTTTAAAGTAATGGGTTTATATGTTAGTCAGTGTTACATATATTACGTAAATACATAATCCTAGCCACTGTGTTTGTGTTCGGGTGTTGCAGTGATAATGTGTTGTGTGTTGCAGGGTGATGAAGAGACAGTATTGTGTTTGAGCTTAGTTTTTAAATTTGTGTTTCTTTTGTGTGTTAGTTGAGCTTTTACACTTGACCTGACATGACTTATACCTGACTTGACCCGGCCTATACTCGACATGACCTAACATATACATGGCCTGACCTATACCTGACCTGACATAACCTATACCTGACGTGCCATGACCTATACCTGACGTGACCTGATCTATACCTGACTTGACCTGATCTATACATGACGTGACCTGACCTATACCTGACATGAATTGTACAATATGTTTATGTCCACCAGTGTTGCATAAAGTTCCTGGTAACTGCTTGTTACGACACGGAGAGATTCATTGTACTAATGTAACAGTAGTTGGGAAATATATCTCACACTCACTTCTTGACAGTTCATTAGACTGTTAGTTAATGAACTGTCAACAACTGAATCATGATTAGACAGCTACTGAAGATCTCTTGTCACTGTCATATTGCTACAAGGCGTATCAGAGTCTCTTCACGGGCGGTGGAAGATGACAGGAGAAGGAGGGAGAGAGTGGAAGGAGTGGAAGGAGGGAGGGAGGGAGGGAGTGGAAGGAGGGAGAGAGAGAGGGAGGGAGAGAGAGAGAGAGGAAGTGAGGGAGGGGGGAAAGAAGGGAGGGAAGAAAGCAAACCTATAGACAAGACTGTGATGGAGAACACGTCAAGATCACCAACAATAATCATAAGAACATTAGGAGTCTGCAATAGGCCGGTTGGTCTGTGCATGGCAGCTCCTGTCGAGTGTTACTACCACTCTCTATCATCCATGAATCTATCTAGCCTCCTTTCAAAACTTTCCAGAGTTCCCGCACTTACTACAAAGTTGCTAAGCTTGTTCCACTCGTCTACCACCCTATTTGTGAACCAGTTTCTTCCTATCTCCCTCCTAAACCTAAACTTATCCAACTTGAATCCGTTGCTACGAGTCCTATCCTGCTCGGATATTATAAGAACTTTATCTATATCCCCTTTATTGATTCCTTTCACCCACTTAAATACTTCTATCATATCTCCCCGCACTCTTCGTCTTCCTAGGGAATGCAAGTTAAGTTTCTTTAACTTATCTTGATATGGAAGGTTTTCAAGTCCCGGAATCATTTTCGTCATTCTTCGCTGCACCGACTCCAGTGAATTGATATCCATTCTATAATAAGGGCACCAGAACTGAACTGCATAATCGAGGTGCGGCCTAACTAGCGCAAGATATAATTGCAATATGACCTCCGCACTCCTATTACTTACACTTCTCGATATAAAACCCAATACTCTGTTTGCCTTATTCCGAACATGAACGCACTGTAGTGCATTTGCATCCTGCCCTGAATTAATCTGCCGCCCTATTTTGGTGTCATCCGCAAACTTGCTTATGTCACTGCTGATCCCAGTATCTAGATCATGTAGTGTTGGTGATTCTGGCCAACACCTGGTGAAGTATTTATCAATCTATAATGGTGAATCGTGTGTGTGTCTGTGTGTGTGTGTGTGTGTGTGTGTGTGTGTGTGTGTGTGTGTTGGCTGTATCTTGGAGGTAAACATTGTACAGATATTACAGACAAAAATACAAAACATGGATAAAGCCTCAGGAACTTACAGAACTATAGGAGTTACTTTAACATAACAACAAACTTCAAGGTATAATGAACTATAAAACTCAGAAGTCTCATAAAAATATATAATACTTGCAACACTATAACCAAATCATTATAAACAAAGAACATGACAGGACAATAAAATGACATGAATACAACAAATAAGATGACTGTCACTGTCACCTGATGAACATGACACGTGATGAACATGACACCTGATGAACATGACACGTGATGAACATGACACCTGATGAACATGTCACCTGATGAATATGACACCTAATGAACATGACATCTGATGAACATGACACCTGATGAACATGTCACCTGATGAACATGACACCTGATGAACATGACACCTGATGAACATGACACCTGATGAACATGACACCTGATGAACATGACACCTGATGAACATGTCACCTGATGAATATGACACCTAATGAACATGACACCTGATGAACATGACACCTGATGAACATGTCACCTGATGAATATGACACCTAATGAACATGACATCTAATGAGCATGTCACCTGATGAACATGTCACCTGATGAACATGACACCTGATGAACATGTCGCCTGATGAACATGTCACCTGATGAATATGTCACCTGATGAACATGACACCTGATGAACATGACACACATTGAACTTATGTCACCTGAGGAACATGTCACCTGATAGAACATGTCACCCACAGTGAACATGACACCTGATGAACATGACTGATAGACATGACACGTGATGAACATGACACCTGATGAACATGACAGCTGATGAACATGACACCTGATGAACATGTCACCTGATGAATATGACACCTGGTGAACATGACACCTGATGAACATGTCACCTGATGAATATGACACCTGATGAACATGGCATCTGATGAGCATGTCACCTGATGAACATGTCACCTGATGAACATGACACCTGATGAACATGTCACCTGATGAACATGACACCTGATGAACATGACACCTGATGAACATGTCACCTGATGAACATGACACCTGATGAACAAGACACCTGATGAACATGCCATCTGATGAACATAATACCTGATGAACATGTCACCTAATGAGCATGTCACCTGATGAGCATGTCACCTAATGAGCTTGTCACCTGCATCCCAACCTTCACTTCAACAATCATAACTAATTATCAAAGGTATATTTGATTTAGACACTATTGCTTCACCTCTATAATTCACGTATAATTACAAAAGCGATTATATCCAATATTATAACATCCGCCATCTTGTCTACTCTCCTCCACACCTATAATATCATTGATTATAATTATAATTTATGATTGGCAAAACTATCTTCTATAATCTAATGCTCTGTAGATTGGACACACACACAAACACACACACACACACACACACACACACACACACACACACACACACACACACACACACCTATAGTCTACCATTTATTTTTATTATATTTCTGATAAAATTTTCAAATATCTCTTCCACTCACCTAAAATTATCCACCAATTTCTTCCACACATCCTTCCATTTCTCTTGTCAATGTTGATTAAATATCCTCATACAGTTAACAGAAGGTCTAAACGCTCTTAACTTCCCTACTGATAATTAACGACTGACATCACGTATTTTACTCATGTTAAATATCTGAAATAACTCATGGCAGCCATATTGAAAAACAAAAAACAAACACACACTGATACACAAACAAACATACAAACGTACTCAATAAAACGTTCTTTGATAGTTTGTTGTGAATGTTTTTGTTTCACATCCACCAGAGTAAGGAATCATTGACCAGATGTGAACAAAGTGACTTATTATTGTATTTTGCCCAATAGTATCGAAGTTTAGGTAATGGTAATACATAATAAGGAAACAACGATTGGTGAAAATAATCTTGTTGTCGGTGTCTTCTGGTTGTATTGGTGAGGTTAACAAAATAAATGTCTACCTGAAGAATAGAATGTCTCATTGGGGGAAAGTTGTCTTAATAGTATCACCAGGTAAAACCCAACTCCTTCCCTCAAAAGATCTTACGAGTTCTTCCCTTGGCTTATCTTACTTAAAGCATCTTATGTCTGTTTCTTATGTCAAATTCAAGTAAAATCAGAGTTTTGGGGTGATTGGAGATCTATATTTTAAAGGTATTGTTTACATGTCTGAAATTTCATGTTTTGTCGGCAAATTTGGGTTCCGGATAAGTATTGTTGTGGTCGCAGTAACATACGCCGGTGAACTTTGAGGCAAACTGTGAATTTTATCAATATACCAAGAGTTAGTGAATACAGGTGATGAGTGCCATGAGTGCCACCAGGCCATCCTCCGTGTTGTGGCACTGTGGGCGGCCGGCCATGTCGTGACCCGGGACGTAAACAAGATGGCGGTACCTGACCTCCTATATTTCCAAATGGTCCTAAATGTTGACCTGACCTGACCTGACCTGACCTGACCTGACCCGACCAACAAAGGAAGAATTAAACTGTTGAGAGTAACGTCTTCACCATCACTTTTTGTCACTATGAGAAACCATACACATATTAAAGGTCCCTCTACTGATTAGTAATTAATGTTACCCCCATCAATCACCTGTCACCACCTGTTTATTTACAAGATGAATATCACCCCAACCACAAAAATCAATCAAAAAATCACAATGTTATTACTGCCACCTGAAGACACTGAACAGCGAACTACCAGAACTGTTGATCCGAGTCTGACAAGAATTTAAAGGATATGTTAAAAAAAAATAAAAATCTGATCACTTGAAGAATTTCCACCCCAGTTTATTTCACCTATGGACTAACCACCATTTCGGAGGTTAGGTTAGGTTAGGTTAGGGGGGTTAATCTTTAGGTGGAATAAGCTGGGGCGAAGATTCTTAAGGTGATCTAAAAAAAATATCTCCCGTACCCAGACAAACGTTCCTAAGACAGACATAAGACAGGTGATCATTGTCCTGATGCCCCTCTACCTGTACTAATTAGGTACAGGTAAGTTGCAAATACCTGGTGACATAGAAGAAAGAAGAGTATTAATATCATCCTGCAGTCACACACACACACACGCACACACACTTACCAATGAAACTTTTCAAGGAGTTCTCCCCGGAGCTTGCTAAACCCCTATGCTCCATCATCAATGCTTCTCTCAGTCAAGCCAGATGCCCAGCTGACTGGAAGACCTCTTATGTATCACCAGTGCCCAAGTCAACCAGCCCACAATCCTTAAATCAACTACGACCTATTGCAATCATCCCAATACCCAGCCTAATCTGTGAAAGTTTTGTGTTCGACTGGGCTTATGCTGATATTGCAGGAGTCGTAGACCCTCAGCAATTTGGCAACATGAAAACTTCCTCCACCAAGAGGTATAGGGAGGCGCTGGGGAAGATTAGAGATAGGGGAGGGATCCCGATAGTATGTGGTGTCTTGCCTAGAAGAGGGGTTGGTCGTGAATGGCTGTCCAGGGCAATTGCTATTAATTGCCGACTGGAAAAACATTGTGCAAACAATGGTTGGGCATTCATTGATGACTGGCAACGATTTTATGGCAACGACTACCTGTACTGTCGCGACGGAGTACACTTGTCTGTTGAGGGGGGTAAAAGACGTTGTCTGCATCCTGGAGCGTGAAATTGTCACTCCGAGGGGGTTTCGCCAGTAGAGAGGTCAGGGAAATGGGAGTCAAAAACAAACGGGTCTCAGGAAGTGAGTGAAACAGAAGTAGATATGCTGAAAATATAGTTAGTCATAATAGCAAACATCAAAGTAACCAAATGTAAAACAGATAGAAACGGAAAATATATTGAGTGTTTATTATACTAATAGTAGAAGCCTGTGTAACAAAATGGACTAGCTCAGGGCCATTGTTAGTAAAGAGAACATAGATATAATTGCAATAACGGAAACATGGATAAATTCAAACAGCAAACATTTTTTAGCAGAATTTCATATTCCAGGATATAACTTATTTAAATTTGACAGAGTAGGAAGGAGAGGGGGCGGTGTAGCAGTGTATATCAGGGTGTCATTAAAAAGCTGCAATAAATCAAACATTAAAACAAATAGCGACAATGAAAGTATTTGGGTAGAGATTGGTGAGGGCAGTGAATCCGTAGTCATTGGTGTTATATATAGACCACCTAATTTGAGTAGGAACGATGGTAAATTGCTATGGGAGGAAATAAAGAAGGCATCTGATAGAAGCAATGTATGTATTCTAGGCGATTTCAACTTTTCAGGCATAGATTGGAAAAATCAACTTAGCGATAATGAATCTGAAGATTTTCTAGAAGTAGTACAAGATAGTTTTTTATATCAATTCATAAACTCGCCCACTAGAGGAAATAATATCCTCGATTTGGTTCTCAGTAATAATGAAAATCTACTAAAAGATGTTGGGATTGGAGACGAACTAGGAAACAGTGATCATAAAGCCATATATTTTAACATAATATGGAATGGCAGGAAGAAGGAAAATTCGGCCTTGATCCCGGATTTTAGGAAGGCTAATTACGGTAACTTAAGGAGAGACCTAAGGGATGACCCTATGGTCAAAAGATTAATCCCCTCCACACCTCCAGAAACTGTCAACTTAGGACGGGAGAACCCCGAATTTAATTTAGCAGCTACTTATGAACAATTTATTGCGACAATCCATAATGCTCAAAATAAACACATCCCTAAAAGAAAATTCAGATCGATGGAACCAGCAAAATGGATGATAATAGACTCTTAGATCTTCTAGGGAAAAAGAAAAGTATATAGAGAAGTTAAGAAAGGCGAAAATCACTTACTTGGTTACTATCAGAACCTAACAAGACAGGTAAAAACAGAAATTAGGAAAGCAAAGAGAAATTATGAAATCAAGGTAGCAAACGAATCGAAAAATAACCCCAAAGCTTTTTATCAACTGTATAAATCAAAGGTTAGAGATACAATAGGTCCCCTTAAAACTACGACAGGAGAAATGACTGATGATGAGTTAGAAATGTGTAGTACGTTAAATAGTAATTTT
>NW_024710984.1:0-28406 GCF_018991925.1 Homarus americanus | reverse complement strand
GAATTTGTTATACTCGATCAGGGGACTTTGTTATACACGATCAGGGGACTTTGTTATACTCGATCAGGGGACTTTGTTATACTCGATCAGGGGCAATTGTTGTACTCGATCAGGGGCCTTTGTTATACTCGACCAGGGGCCTTTGTTATGCTCGATCAGTGGCCTTTGTTATGCTCGATCAGGGGATAAGTTATATTCGATCAGGGGACTTTGTTATACTCGATCAGGGTAATTTGTTATACTCGACCAGGGGACTTTGTTATTCTTGATCAGGGGAATTTGTTATACTCGACCAGGGGACTTTGTTATAGTTGATCAAGGGCCTTTGTTATACTCGATCAGAGGACTTTGTTATACTCGATTAGGGGACTTTGTTATACTTGAGCAGGGGACTTTGTTATACTCGATGAGGGGGCTTTGTTATACTCGATCAGGGGACATTACTATACTCGACCAGAGAACTTTGTTATACACGATCAGGGGATATGTTTTACTCGATCAGGGGATGTGTTATACTCGATTAGAGGACTTTGCTATACTCGATCAGGATGCTTTGTTATACTCAACCGGGGGCCTTTGTTATACTCGATTAGGGGCCTTTGTTATACTCGATTAGGGGCTTTTGTTATACTCGATCAAGGGACTTTGTTATACTCGATCAGGGGGCTTTGTTTATATCGACCAGCGGTCTTTGTTATACTCCATAAGTGTCTTTGTTATACTCCATCATTGGCCTTTGTTATACTCGACCAGGGGACTTTGTTATACTCGATCAGGGGGGCTTTGTTATACTCGACCAGCGGGCTTTGTTATGTTCGATAAGGGGACTTTGTTATAATCGATGAGGGGCCTTTGTTATATTCGATCAGGGGACTTTGTTATACTCGACCAGGTGACTTTGTTATACTCGATCAGGGTGCTTTGATATACTCGATCAGGGTGCTTTGATATACTCGATCAGGGGACTTTGTTATACTCGATCAGGGGACTTTGTTATATTCGATTAGGGGACTTTGTTATACTCGATGAGGGGCATTTGTTATACTCGATCAAGGGCCTTTGCTATGCTCGATGAGGGGACTTTGTTAGACTCGACTAGGGCTTTTGTTATACTCGATCAGGGGACTTTGATATACTCGATCAGTGGGCTTTGTTATACTCGACCAGGGGCCTTTGTTATGCTCGATCAGCGGACTTTGTTATACTCGATCAGGGGCCTTTGTTGTACTATATCAGGGGTTTTTGTTATACTCGAACCAGGGGAATTAGTTATACTCGATCAGGGCCTTTATTATGCTCGACCAGTGGGGTTTGATATACTCGATCAAGGGACTTTGTTATACTCGATTAGGGGGCTTTGTTATACTCGACCAGGGTGCTTTGTTATGCTCGACCAGTGGCCTTTGTTATACTCGATGAGGGGGCTTTGTTATATTCGATTAGGGGACTTTGTTATACTCGACCAGGGGCCTTTTTTATGGTCAACCAGGGGACTTTGTTATACTCATTCAATGGACTTTGTTATACTCGACCAGGAGACTTTGTTATACTTGATTTGGGGACTTTGTAATATTCGATCAGGGGGGCTTTGTTATTCTCGACCAGGGGCCTTTGTTATGCTCGATAAGAGACCTTTGTTATACTTGGTGAGGGGCCTTTGTTATACTCGATTAGGTGAATTTGTTATACTCGATCAGGGGACTTGGTTATACTCCATCTGGGTCTTTGTTATGCTCCATTAGGGGCCTTTGTTATACTCGACCAGGGTACTTTGTTATACTCGATCAGGGGACTTTGTTATACTTGATCAGGGGACTTTGTATTATTCGATTAGGGGGACTTTGTTATGCTCGACCAGGGGCCTTTGTTATGCTCGATAAGGGGACTTTGTTATATTCGATAAGAGGACATTATTATTCTCGATGAGGGGCCTTGGTTATACTCGACATGGGGACTTTGTTATACTCGATCAGGAGACTTTGTTATACTCGACCAGGGGACTTTGTTATACTCGATCAGGGGAATTTGTAATACTCGACTAGGGGACTTTGTTATGCTCCATAAGGGGACTTTGTTTTATTCGATCTGGGGACTTTGTTATACTCGATCAGGGGCCTTTGTTATACTCGATCAAGTGCCTCTGTCATAATCGATGAGGGGACTTTGTTAGACTCGATGAGGGGACTTTGTTATACTCGTTGAGGGGCCTTTGTTATACTCAATCAGAGGCCATTGTTATACTCAATCAGGGGACTTTGTTATACTCGATAAGGGGAATTTGTTATACTCGACCAGGGGACTTTGTTATACTCGATCAGGGGAATTTGTTATACTCGACCAGGAGACTTTGTTATACACGACCAGGGGACTTTGTTATACTCGATCAGAGGACTTTTTTATACTCGATCGGGGGACTTTGTTTTACTCGATCCGGGGCTTTGTTATACTCGATCAAGGGACTTTGTTAAACTCGATTAAGGGCCTTTATTATACTCGATCAAGGACCTTTGTTATACTCGATCAGGTGACTTTGTTATACTCGATTAGAGGACTTTGTTATACTCGATCAGGGGACTTTGGTATACTCGACCAGGGACTTTGTTTTCCTGGACCAGGGGACTTTGTTATACTCGATTAGGGGACTTTGTTATACTCGATCAGGGGCCTTTGTTATGCTCGACCAGAGGACTTTGTTATACTCGATCAAGGGACTTTGTTATACTCGATCAGGGGACTTTGTTATACACGATCAGAGGGCTTGGTTATACTCAACCACGGGACTTTGTTATACTCGATCAGGTGGTTTTGTTATACTCGACCAGGGGTCTTTGTTATGCTGGAAGCCAGTGGCGCTGTTATGCTCGATCAGGGGCTTCGTTATATTCGATTAGGGGACTTTGTTATACTCGATCAGGGGAATTTGTTATACTCTGACCAAGGGACACCGGTATATGATCAAGGGCCTTTGTTATACTCGATCGAACGAATTTTTATACTGGAATTAGGGAGACTTTGTTATATGATCAAGGGCCTTTGTTATACTTTCGCGACCAGAGACTTTGTTATACTCGATCAAGGGACTTCGTTGCCACTTTCGACCAGGGACTTTGTATACTCGATCAGGGGAATTTTAATACTCGACCAGGACTTTGTTAGACTCGATGAGGGGCCTTTCATATACTCAATCATAGGCCATTGTTATACTCAACCAGGGGACTTTGTTATACTCGATAACGGGAATTTGTTATACTCGACCAGGGGACTTTGTTATACTCGATCAGGGGAATTTGTTATACTCGACCAAAGGACTTTGTTATACACGACCAGGGGCTTTGTTATACTCGATCAGAGGACTTTGTTATACTCGATCGGGGGACTTTGTTTTACTCGATCGGAGGACTTTGTTATACTCGATCAGGGGACTTTGTTATACTCGATCAGGGGCCTTTGTTATACTCGATCAAGGGCCTTTGTCATAATCGATCAGGGGACTTTGTTATACTTGATCAGGGGATATTGCTATACTCGACTAGGGGACTTTGATATACTTGATCAGGGAAATTTGTTATACTCGACCAGGGGACTTTGTTATACTCGATAAGGGGACATTACTATACTCGACCAGGGAACTTTGTTATACACGGTCAGGGGATATGTTATACTCGATCAGGAGATGTGTTATACTCGATCAGGAGACTTTGTTATACTCGATCAGGGGACTTTGTTATACTTGATCAGGGGACTTTCTATTATTCGTTCAGGGGGCTTTGTTATGCTCGACCAGGGGACTTTGTTATACTCGACGGGAGGACTTTGTTATACTCGACCAAGGAGACATTGCCCTTACTCGACCAGGGACTTTGTTACTTTTCGACCAGGGACTTTGTTATGCCAGTCAGGAATTTGTTATACTCGACCAGAAGAGGACTTTGTTATATACTCGATAAAGGGGACTTTGTTATACTTTCGATCAGGGGACTTTGTTATACTCGATCAGGGCTTTGTTATATACTCAAGGAGCGCTATCTCATAATCGATCAGGGGACTTTGTTATACTTGATCAGAATTTGTTGCTCTTTCGATCAGGGGACTTTGTTATACTCGATGATTGGGCTTTGTTATACTCCTATCAGGGGACTTTGTTATATTCGATGATTGGGCTTTGTTATACTCGATCGAGGGACTTTGTTATACTCGATCAGGGGACTTTGTTATGCTCGACCACGGGACTTTGTTATACTCGATCAGGGGACTTTGTTATACTCGATCAGGGGACTTTGTTATACTCGATGATTGGGCTTTGTTATACTCGATCAGGGTCCTTTCTTATGCTCGACCAGTGGCCTTTGTTATACTCGATCAGGGGGCTTTGTTATATTCGATTAGGGGACTTTGTTATACTCGACCAGGGGCCTTTGTTATGGTCAACCAGGGGACTTTGTTATACTCAATCAGGGGACCTTGTTATACTCGATCAGGGGGCTTTGTTTTCCTCGACCAGGGGACTTTGTTAAACTCGATCAGAGGACTTTGTTATACTCGATGATTGGGCTTTGTTATCCTCGATCAAGGGCCTTTTCATAATCGATCAGGGGACTTTGTTATACTCGATGAGGGGCCTTTGTTATACTCGATGAAGGGCCTTTGTTATACTCAATCATGGGCCATTGTTATATTCAACCAGGGGACTTTGTTATACTCAATCAGGGGGCTTGTTATAATCGATTAGGGGACTTTGTTATACTCGATGAGGGGCATTTGTTATACTCGATCAAGGGCATTTGCTATACTCGATCAAGGGACTTTGTTAGACTCGATTAGGGGCCTTTGTTATTCTCGATCAGGGGACTTTGTTATACCTGATGAGGGGGCTTTGTTATACTCGACAAGGGGCCTTTGTTATGCTCGATTAGGGGACTTTGTTATGCTCGATCAGGGGCCTTTGTTATACTATATGAGGGGCTTTTGTTATACTCGAAACAGGGGAATTTGTTATACCCGATCATGAGACTTTGTTATACTCGATCAGGGCCCTTATACTCGACCAGGGGACTTTGTTATACTCGATGAGAGGACTTTGTTATACTTGATCAGGGGAATTTGTTATTCTCGACCAGGGGACTTTGTTATACTCGATCAGGGGACATTACTATACTCGACCAGGGAACTTTGTTATACACGATCTGGGGATATGTTATACTCGATCAGGGGATGTGCTATACTCTATCAGGGGACTTTGTTATACTCAGTGAGGATGCTTTGTTATACTCAAACGGGGCTTTTGTAATACTCGATTAGGGGAATTTGTTATACTCGATCAGGGGACTTTGTTATACACGATCAGAGGGCTTGGTTATACTCAACCACGGGACTTTGTTATACTCGATCAGGTGGTTTTGTTATACTCGACCAGGGGTCTTTGTTATGCTTGATCAGGGGACTTTATTATACTCGATCAGGGACCTTTGTTATACTTGATCAGGAGACTTTGTTATACTCGATGAGGGGCCTTGTTTTCCTCGATGAAGGGACATTGTCATACTCCATTAGGGACTTTGTTATGCTCCATTAGGGGTCTTCGTTATACTCGACCATGGGATTTTGTTATACTCGATCAATGGACTTTGTTATACTTGATCAGGGGACTTTGTATTATTCGATCAGGGGGGCTTTGTTATGCTCGACCAGGGGCCTTTGTTATGCTCGATAAGGGGACTTTGTTATATTCGATCAGAGGACTTTATTATTCTCGATGAGGGGCCTTGGTTATACTCGACATGGGGACTTTGTTATACTCGATCAGGAGACTTTGTTATACTCGACCAGGGGACTTTGTTATACTCGATCAGGGGAATTTGTAATACTCGACTAGGGGACTTTGTTATGCTCGATAAGGGGACTTTGTTATACTCGATCTGGGGACTTTGTTATACTCGATCAGGGGCCTTTGTTATACTCGATCAAGTGCCTCTGTCATAATCGATGAGGGGACTATGTTAGACTCGATGAGGGGACTTTGTTATACTCGATGAGGGGCCTTTGTTATACTCAATCAGAGGCCATTGTTATACTCAACCAGGGGACTTTGTTATACTCGATAAGGGGAATTTGTTATACTCGACCAGGGGACTTTGTTATAATCGATCAGGGGAATTTGTTATACTCGACCAGGAGACTTTGTTATACACGACCAGGGGACTTTGTTATACTCGATCAGAGGACTTTTTTATACTCGATCAGGGGACTTTGTTATACTCGATTAGAGGACTTTGTTATACTCGATCAGGGGACTTTGTTATACTCGACCAGGGACTTTGTTTTACTGGACCAGGGGACTTTGTTATACTCGATCAGGGGACTTTGTTATACTCGATCAGGGGCCTTTGTTATGCTCGACCAGAGGACTTTGTTATACTCGATCAAGGGACTTTGTTATACTCGATCAGGGGGCTTTGATATACTCGATCCAGGGACTTTGGTATACTCGATCAGGGGACTTTGTTATACTCGATGATTGGGCTTTGTTATACTCGATCAGGGGACTTTGTTATACTCGACCAGGGTCTTTTGTTATGCTCGACCAGTGGCCTTTGTTATACTCGATCAGGGGGCTTCGTTATATTCGATTAGGGGACTTTGTTATATTCGATCAGGGGAATTTGTTATACTCGACCAGGGGACTTTGTTATACTTGATTAAGGGACTTTGTTATACTCGATCAGAGGACTTTGTTATACTCGATTAGGGGACTTTGTTATACTTGAGCAGGGGACTTTGTTATACTCGATCAGGGGGCTTTGTTATACTCGATCAGGGGACATTACTATACTCGACCAGGGAACTTTGTTATACAGGATCAGGGGATATGTTTTACTCGATCAGGGGATGTGTTATACTCGATTAGGGGACTTTGCTATACTCGATCAGGATGCTTTGTTATACTCAACCGGGGGCCTTTGTTATACTCGATTAGGGGCTTTTGTTATACTCGATCAAGGGACTTTGTTATACTCGATCAGGGAGCTTTGTTTATATCGACCAGCAGACTTTGTTATACTCCATCAGGGGCTTTGTTATACTCCATCAGGGGCATTTGTTATACTCGACCAGGGGACTTTGTCATACTCGATCAGGGGGGCTTTGTTATACTCGACCAGCGGCCTTTGTTACGCTCGATAAGGGGACTTTGTTATACTCGATGAGGGGCCTTTGTTATATTCTATCAGGGGACTTTGTTATACTCGACCAGGTGACTTTGTTATACTCGATCAGGGGGCTTTGATATACTCGATCAGGGGACTTTGTTATATTTGATGATTGGACTTTGTTATACTCGATTAGGGGACTTTGTTATACTCGAGCAGGGTCCTTTGTTATGCTCGACCAGTGGCGTTTGTTAAACTCGATCAGGGGACTTTGTTATATTCGATTAGGGGACTTTGTTATACTCGATGAGGGGCATTTGTTATACTCGATCAAGGGGGAAGACTTTGGCCTTTGCTATACTCGATCAGGGGAGGGCCTTTGTTGTCGATCAGGGGACTTTGAGGGTTATATGGGAGATCACTTGATCTTTGTTATACTCGATCAGGGCTTTGTTATACTCGACAGGGGCCTTTGTTATGCTCGACCAGTTGGGATCATGGGCCTTTGTTATACTCGATCATTTGTTATACTCGATCATGAGACCTTATTATACTCGATCAGGGCCTTTATTATGCTCAACCAGTGGGGTTTGATATACTCGAGCAAGGGACTTTGTTATACTCGATTAGGGGGCTTTGTTATACTCGACCAGGGTGCTTTCTTATGCTCGACCAGTGGCCTTTGTTATACTCGATCAGGGGGCTTTGTTATATTCGATTAGGGGACTTTGTTATACTCGACCAGGGGGTTATACTTGATTTGGGGACTTTGTAATATTCGATCAGGGGGGCTTTGTTTTACTCGACCAGGGGCCATGCTCGGTAAGAGAACTTTGTTATACTTGATGAGGGGCCTTTGTTATATCGATTAGGTGAATTTGTTATACTCGATCACGGGACTTTGTTATACTCGATCAGGGGGCTTTGTTTTCCTCGATCAGGGGACTTTGTTATGCTCGATTCAGGACTTTGTTATACTCGATGAGGGGGCTTTGATATACTCGATCAGGGGACTTTGTTATACTCGATCAGCTTTGTTATACTCGGGGGCTTTGTTATACTCTCAGGGGATGTTATATTGGACTTTGTTATACTCGATTATGGGACTTTGTTATACTCGATGAGGGGCATTTGTTATACTCGATCAAGGGCCTTTGCTATACTCGATCAGGGGACTTTGTTAGACTCGATTAGGACCTTTGTTATACTCGATCAGGGGACTTTGATATACTCGAATAGTGGGCTTTGTTATACTCGACCATAGGCCTTTGTTATGCTCGATCAGGTGACTTTGTTATACTCGATCAGGGGCCTTTGTTATACTATATCAGGGGTTTTTGTTATACTCGAACCAGGGGAATTTGTTATACTCGATCATGAGACCTTGTTATACTCGATCAGGGCCTTTATTATGCTTGACCAGTGGGGTTTGATATACTCGATCAAGGGACTTTGTTATACTCGATTAGGGGGCTTTGTTATACTCGACCAGGGTGCTTTGTTATGCTCGACCAGTGGCCTTTGTTATACTCGACCAGGGGCCTTTGTTACGCTCGGTAAGAGAACTTTGTTATACTTGATGAGGGGCCTTTGTTATACTCGATTTGGTGAATTTGTTATACTCGATCACGGGACTTTGTTATACTCGATCAGGGGGCTTTGTTTTCCTCGATCAGGGGACTTTGTTATACTCCATAAGGGACTTTGTTATGCTCCATTAGGGGCCTTTGTTATACTCGATCAGGGGACTTTGTAATACTTTATCAGGGGACTTTGTATTATTCGATCAGGGGGGCTTTGTTATGCTCGACCAGGGGCCTTTGTTATGCTCGATAAGGGGACTTCGTTATACTCGATCAGGAAGCTTTGTTATACTCGACCAGGGGACTTTGTTATACTCGATCACGGGACTTTGTTAAACTCGAGCAGGGGACTTTGTTATACTCCATAAGGGACTTTGTTATGCTCCATTAGGGGCCTTTGTTATACTCGACCAGGGGACTTTGTTATACTCGATTAGGGGACTTTGTTATACTTGATGAGGGGACCTTGTATTATTCGATCAGGTGGGGTTTGTTATGCTCGACCAGGGGCCTTTGTTATGCTCGATAAGGGGACTTTGTTATATTTGATCAGAGGACTTTGTTCTTCTCGATCAGGGGCCTTGGTTATACTCGACCAGGGGACTTTGTTATACGCGAGCAGGAGACTTTGTTATACTCGACCAGGGGACTTTGTTATACTGGATAAGGGGACTTTGTTATGCTCGATGAGGGGCCTTTGTTATACTTGATCAAGGGCCTTTGTCATAATCGATCAGGGTACTTTGTTAGACTCGACGAGGGGCGTTTGTTATACTCGATGAGGGGCCTTTCTTATACTCAATCATAGGCCATTCTTATACTCAACGAGGGGACTTTGTTATACTCGATAACGGGAATTTGTTAAACTCGACCAGGGGACTTTGTTATACTCGATCAGGGGAATTTGTTATACTCGACCAAAGGACTTTGTTATACACGACCAGGGGACTTTGTTATACTCGATCAGAGGACTTTGTTATACTCGATCGGGGGACTTTGTTTTACTCGATCGGAGGACTTTGTTATACTCGATCAGGGGACTTTGTTATACTCGATCAGGGGCCTTTGTTATGCTCGATCAAGGGCCTTTGTCATAATCGATTAGGGGACTTTGTTATACTTGATCAGGGGATTTTGCTATACTCGACCAGGGGACTTTGGTATACTTGATCAGGAAAATTTGTTATACTCGACCAGGGGACTTTGTTATACTCGATAAGGGGACATTACTATACTCGACCAGGGAACTTTGTTATACACGATCAGGGGATATGTAATACTCGATCAGGGGATGTGTTATACTCGATCAGGGGACTTTGTTATACTCGATCAGGGGACTTTGTTATAATCGACCAGGGGACTTTGTTATACTCGACCAGGGGACTTTGTTATACTTGATCAGGGGACTTTGTTATACTCGACCAGAGGACTTTGTTATACTCGATAAGGGGACTTTGTTATACTCGACCAGGGGACTTTGTTATACTTGATCAGGGGAATTTGTTATACTCGACTAGAGGACTTTGTTATACTCGATAAGGAGCCTTTGTTATACTCGATCAAGGGCCTTTGTCATAATCGATCAGGGGACTTTGTTATACTTGATCAGGGGAATTTGTTATACTCGATCAGGGGACTTTGTTATACTCGATGATTGGGCTTTGTTATACTCGATCAGGGGACTTTGTTATATTCGATGATTGGGCTTTGTTTTACTCGATCAGGGGACTTTGTTATACTCGATCAGGGGACTTTGTTATGCTCGACCAGGCGACTTTGTTATACTCGATCAGGGGACTTTGTTATACTCGATCAGGGGACTTTGTTATACTCGATGATTGGGCTTTGTTATACTCAGTGAGGAGGCTTTGTTATATTCAAACGGGGGCCTTTGTAATACTCGATCAGGGGACTTTGTTATATTCGATGATTGGGCTTTGTTATACTCGATCAGGGGACTTTGTTATACTCGATCAGGGGACTTTGTTATGCTCGACCAGGGGACTTTGTTATACACGATCTGGGGATATGTTATACTCGATCAGGGGATGTGCTATACTCGATTAGGGGACTTTGTTATACTCAGTGAGGAGGCTTTGTTCTACTCAAATGGGGGCCTTTGTAATACTCGATCAGGGGAATTTGTTATACTCGATCAGGGGACTTTGTTATACACGATCAGGGGGCTTTGTTATACTCAACCACGGGACTTTGTTATACTCGATCAGGTGGTTTTGTTATACTCGACCAGGGGTCTTTGTTATGCTTGATCTGGGGACTTTATTATACTCGATCAGGGGCCTTGTTTTCATCGATCAGGGGACTTTGTCATACTCCATCAGGGACTTTGTTATGCTCCATTAGGGGCCTTTGTTATACTCGACCTTGGGATTTTGTTATACTCGATCAGGGGACTTTGTAATACTTTATCAGGGGACTTTGTATTATTCGATCAGGGGGGCTTTGTTATGCTCGACCCGGGGCCTTTGTTATGCTCGATAAGGGGACTTTGTTATATTCGATCAGAGGACTTTGTTATTCTCGATCAGGGGCCTTGGTTATACTCGACCAGGGGACTTTGTTATACTCGATCAGGACACTTTGTTATACTCGACCAGGGGACTTTGTTATACTCGATCAAGGGAATTTGTAATACTCGACTAGGGGACTTTGTTATACTCGATAAGGGGACTTTGTTATACTCGATCTGGGGACTTTGTTATACTCGATCAGGGGCCTTTGTTATACTCGATCAAGGGCCTCTGTCATAATCGATGAGGACACTTTGTTAGACTCGATGAGGGGACTTTGTTATACTCGATGAGGGGCCTTTGTTGTGTTCTGACCTCACTAGGGGAAAGGTCACGGCAGGGTTAGCTCCGGAAGGATAATTATCAGATATGGCCAGTGCTATGTGCGGTCTTGGGTATGAGAGTTTGTTGACCAAACTGGGGTGGTACATTGAAGAATTGGCGAGGGCCAAGTTAGAAATTGAGAGGGCCACGTTGGAGAACCTGAAATTAAGGAAAGAGCTGGCGAAGTTAAAAGGAGAGGTTGGACGAGTAAAGCTAGTGTCTGACGAAAAATCAAGCGAGTGGAAAATTGTGAGGAGTGGGAGGACCAAGCTGGAGGTGAAGAAGCACACGAAGGATACGACAACAACGACAACAACCATATCTAAGTGTACCAACCCGTTCAGTCCCTTGATAGACGAATTGGACGTTAGTACAGTCAGGGACAGGGAGGATAAGGAAGGTATAAAAACTTTAATTGTTGGTGACTCACAGGTAAGGTACATGGATAAGGCCTTTTGTGGTAAAAACAAAAATAGGATGAGGGTGTGTTTGCCAGGGGCTGGGGTGGGGGATATAATTGACAGGATGGACAATATCTTGTCTGGTAATGGGAACAAACCCATTATCTGCCTCAGTGCAGGAGGCAATGATATTGGCCGGTGTAGGAGCGAGGAACTTCTTGATAAGTTCAAGGCAGCCATAGATCGTATTAGGACAAAGGGAGGGATCCCTATCATATACGGTGTCCTGCCTAGAAGGAGAGTTGGCAGTGAATGGTTGTCAAGGGCAGTTGGTGTTAACGACCGTCTTGACAGATATTGCAAGTCAATATCAGTCCCATTCATTGACAACTGGGACAATTTCTATGGCAGAAGGGACCTTTATGCTAGGGATGGGGTACACCTGTCTAGGGATGGAGTAGCAACCCTGGCTGGGGCTCTAGAGGGGGCAGTTCAAAAGATATCGAAGTCTTTAAACTGCTAAGAGAACATATGGGCACGGGGGTGGAGGAGACTGCAGTGGGAGCGGGTAAACAAGGCGAAAGATTGCAGGGAAATAGTGTTAGGAATGATGACAAAACTAAATTAGACAGGGAGTTTAAAACTAAACGCGGTAAGGGGAGGACTCATAACACGACTAACTTAAATGTATACTACGCGAACAGTAGAAGTATGAGAAACAAAATGGATGATATTAAGACCTTGGTATGTACCGAAGAAATCGATATAATTGCATTCACTGAAACATGGATCAACCTAGACACACGTGAATTACCAGTCGAATACCAAATTGCGGGTTACAAACTGTTCCATACCGATAGACAGACCAGGAAAGGAGGCAGAGTAGCAATCTATGTTAGGGATAATCTGAAGTGTGAAATAAATAAGGAAATAAAAACTGAGAGGAATACAGAAACAATTTGGATAGAATTAAGCGACGGTCAGGAAAAATTAATCACAGGAGTAATATATAGACCCCCCAATCTTGATAGCGTCAATGAGCGACTTATCTGGGATGAAATGCGCAGGGCTTCTATACACAACAAAGTCTGTATAGTAGGCGACTTTAACCTTGGCCAAATAGATTGGACTGACTTTAAAGGCAACTCAGAATCAGAGGATTTTCTCGAGACGATCCAGGACTGTTTCCTAAGTCAACATATAACCGAACCCACACGGGGTAATAATATACTGGATTTAGTTCTGTCGAACAGAGAAAACCTCATTATGACAATGTCGGGGTAGAACGAACTTGCAAACAGCGATCTAAAGAAATTCGATTCCAGTTAGATTTTCAGGGCAGACGTAAAGAAAATTCCACTAAAGTACCAGATTTCAGAAGGGCAAACTTTGACGGTTTACAAGAGGCAGCTGAGAGAGGGGGTGTCGCGCTCGGCCGTGAACCTGACAGATGACACCGACCTGATAACGAGATCTGAGATTGCCGAGTTCCACGACAATTTAAATAGTGAGTTACTTAATGCACAAAGGCAGAACATACCATACAAAAAACTCAGATCAGACACCAATGACCCTAAATGGATAAATAATTATTTAAAGAACATCATTGGCCAAAGGAAGGCTATAGGTAGAAGGATAAATCGTGGCGAAATTCACCTCCTGGACTATTATAGGGTATTGGCGAGTAGGGTTAAAACCGAGATAAGGAAAGCAAAGAGGAATAATGAGGTAAGGATAGCAAGGGAGGCGAAGACAAACCCCAAAGGATTCTACCAAATGTATCAAACTAAAAACGAGAAAAGATTGGACCAATACGGTCAGACTCCGGCAAGCTCACTGATAACGATGGAGAAATGAGCAATAATTTGAATAAATATTTTTCAACAGTTTTCACCACCGAAAATTTAAACATGATACCCGAGGCACCGACTCTATTCAGAGATAGTGAAGAAAACAAATTAAGTGAGATAGTAGTGACTAGTAACGATGTTAGTAAGCAAATAGACAAATTAAAGCCTAATAAGTCACCTGGTCCCGATGAGATATTTGCCAGAGTATTAAAGGAATGTAAGGAAGAGCTTAGTATGCCCTTAGCAAAGTTGTTTAACATGTCCTTAAAAACAGGTGTAGTACCAGAATCCTGGAGGATAGCGAATGTAATACCGATTTTCAAGAAGGGGGATAGATCACTATCCTCTAACTACCGCCCAATCAGTCTAACATCAATAGTAGGCAAATTACTGGAAGCAATCATTTCAAACTCTATTCGAAATCACCTGGAGAAGCACCGATTGATCAATGATTCCCAGCATGGCTTCACAAGCGGACGTTCTTGCCTAACTAATCTATTAACATTCTTTTCATCAGTTTTCGAATCGGTGGACGAGGGGCACAATTATGATGTGGTATATCTCGACTTTAGTAAAGCCTTCGACAGAGTCCCCCACGAAAGACTAATTAGAAAGGTAGAAGCTCATGGCATCAAAGGTGACATCCTTAAATGGATTAGGGCGTGGTTACAGGACAGGAAACAGCGAGTGAGCATTAACGGCACTAAGTCCCATTGGAGCAACGTCACAAGTGGAGTTCCCCAAGGCTCAGTACTTGGACCATTATTGTTTATTATATACATAAACGACATAGATATCGGCATAGACAGCAACATAAGTAAATTTGCTGATGACACTAAAATAGGACGTGTTATCAAATCTGACGAGGACTCGGCAAAACTACAGGAAGATCTAAACAAATTTTTCGAATGGTCTGAAAAATGGCAGATGAAATTCAACGTCGACAAATGTAAAGTACTCAGTATAGGAGATGTAAACAGGGAAACCAGATACCAGATGAACAACGATGCCATAGAGAAATCCGACTGCGAGAGAGATTTAGGAGTAATGATAAGTAGGAACCTTAAGCCAAGTAAACAATGTGTTTTTGCTCGTAACAAGGCTAATAAAGTACTTGGGTTCATACAAAGGAGTGTTAGTTACAAGACTAGCGAGGTCATCCTAAAACTGTATCTTGCTCTTGTGAGACCACACCTGGATTACGCAGTTCAGTTCTGGTCACTGTATTACAGAATGGATATAGAATCCTTGGAAAGAATTCAGAGGAGAATGACAAGACTAATCCCGGGCATTAGGAACCTTGAGTATAGAGACAGGTTAAAGCATCTTAATTTGCACTCCCTCGAGAGACGTAGAGAGAGGGGCGACCTGATAGAGGTGTATAAGTGGAAGCAGGGCTAAACAAAGGGGACATTACAAAGGTACTCAAACTATCCAACCAGGAGCGAACTCGTAACAATGGTTTTAAATTAGACAAATTTAGATTTAGGCGTGAAATAGGTAAACACTGGTTTGGAAACAGTAGTGGATGAATGGAACAAGTTAACAATCATCATCATTAAACTCGAATACGCTGAATTGCTTCAAACATAGGTTGATGCTCATATGAGCAATAGGGTTGGGTGTAAACGGACTGCCCAGTATGGGCCAATAGGCCCGCTGCAGTTTCCTCCATTCTTATGTTCTATGTTCTTATATACAATTCAAACTGGAGTGAAAATAGAACACTTCTCTCTCGCTCCCTTATCAGTGTTCAGCAGAGTGATAATGTTCTCTCAAGGACGACCGACAGTTCTCAATAAATGTTAACCAGTTGTTGTGTGATTTATTGTCTGTTCTTATACAGTAAACCGCTGCTGCTGTTGTTATTTCGTTGGTGTATAACTATATTGTTTTCTTTAATTAAGACAGTGGAGTTATGAGTCAATCCTTATGTATTGATATTCATTCATAGTCTCTATCTGTTGTTGTATCTGTATGTGTGAAATAAATCCTTCATGAGATGTTTACTGCAGAACAAACTCCTAAAATAGCATAAACAAAGAATCATGAAGAGTGTATCATTCTTTGACATCATTTTCTTTTTCTTTTCAGTTGACAATGATTAACTTATATACGGTACCACTGAAGAGAAGAAGAAGGTTCAGATCAAATAAAAATAAGAAGGTAATAATTGTGATCCTCTGACTCGTTCTGCTTCACTATTCTTATCATGGCTTCATGTGTCTCATCTCAGGGGTAACCAGTTATTCCTAAAGTCTCTTGCCTTAAATTAATTGTCCTTCAGTGAGAGTTATTACATTCTACAACATCCATAGCGAGGAACTAAAACGTGTCCTTAAAGTCCGTAAAGACCACTGCGCCGGTGAACCTATACGAACTACACCTTGAAATTGCTTCGTTGTAAAGTCATGTTTCGTTTCGTTTCGTCAAGTCACCTCAGCTGCGAACCTCCTTATCTAACCCTTCACATATTCTTCTGTACTGCTCCAAGGATCTAGTGAAAGTGGCTGGGTTCTGGTCACGTCTTGGGTCCTCCCCAGTCATAAATGGGACGTCACGGGTTCAGTCCATATCTTATGACTGGTATGGGACCTCAGACGTGACCCCTCAACCCCAAGCGAGACAACACAAGAGCCAACAGGATCTCTCCTGAACCAACACACTTGTCTTAACATGTTTCTGTGGGCTTCACATTACTGGTTACTGATAAGATGAATTTCTTTACAAACTGATGTGTTTAATTTAACTTTATTCATGAATTAAAAAAAATAAATCATGTTTCAGTTGAAGATAAATAAAGCCTCGTCTCACGTTTCATTAGGTTTTCATATAATAAACGAATATGGGAGATAAATTAACACGAGAGGAAAGTCAGTTGAATATACATGTATTGAGAGTTAGACGCTATCAGCTGGTAAATAATATAGTGGACAACACTCGGGCACTGTGTCTGACTCTCCGTACATGGATATTGTGTTTCCTCTACTGTTAATTTCTCTGTCATCTTCGTTAATTTGTTATGATTCCCTCACTTATAAAAATAAAGGAACATTAATTTTGTGATGATACGCGACCTATGAGACCATCTGGTTCTGTACCAGAGGACAGATGTTTTAAACTTGAAAATCTTCGCGAGAAAGGACAAACAAGTTGTGGTTATGGTGGTAATTATGCAAGTGTTCAGTGTTTTAAGGTGACATAAGATGTTTCATACGGTCTCAGCCAAGTACCTCACAGATATGCTTGATTCGTCGCCCACTACACACCCGACTCTTCCCTTCAGAAGACTCATCCGTGCAGATTGAGAAATTGATTACATGATCACGTAGTTCGGGAGCGTCTCACTCTCTGAACAGAGGGGGAATATAAAGCTATGTTTCGCCGTTAAAGGTGTGTTTCTCGCGTAACACCCTGAGGTAGATGCGAGGAGGAAAAGACAGCCTTACGTACAGTGGTTCCCTTCCAGACAGGTGTCTGTCTTCACTCAGAGAGGGTTACAGTCCAGACAGGTATCTGTCTTCACTAAGAGAGGGTTTCAGTCCAGACAGGTGTCTGTCTTCACTAAGAGAGGGTTACAGCCCAGACAGGTGTCTGTCTTCACTAAGAGAGGGTTACAGTCCAGACAGGTGTCTGTCTTCACTAAGAGAGGGTTACAGTCCAGACAGGTGTCTGTCTTCACTAAGAAAGGTTGTGAACCACAGACAAACCTTTGTAGTTTCATGTTACACAGTTATCTCTGGAGTTGTTTTGTTAAACATTAAGTAATTAAATGTTTCATTTAGAGATGACTGAGGGTCGAGGGGGAGTCGTCAGGCTCACTGTTCACTCTATACACCTTACTTTTAGCCATGCTGATTCCCTGTCAGGACAAGATGGTTAATTATTGTCAGGTATGCTGATCATCTCCGCTTGTTGTAGGAGAGCTATCACTGGAGTTCTTCAGAAAACTGAATCATTGAGGAGATTGTACTTCACTTCACTTGTAATACAGCAGCTCAGGAAGTATTTGTGTGCGTGAGGTGCATAGTGACTTACTCTTTAAATTATGTTCCTGGAACACCTAGGATGTAAAAAAAAAAAAAAAGGTAACCCTCTGTCATCTTGGCAATAACTGAGATAATTGAATTATAATTATTTTTTTCTTTTAATTCCGAACATCAAGTGTCTGATAAAATAACATTTCTGCACCATCCTCAACGTATAAAAAAGTAAATGTCAGATATTTTCCTCCGAATTATAAATGTTAAATATAAATGTCATTGTCACAGTTCTTGCCAGGATGACAGAGGGTTTCCCATTTTTATTACATTACAGGTGTCCCACGATCATAATTTAAAGAGTAAGTCACTATGCAACACACACACACACACACACACACACACACACACACACACACACACACACACACACACACACACACACACACACACACACACACACACACACACACACACACACACACACACACACACACACACACACACACACACACACACACACACACACACACACACACACACACACACACACACACACACACACACACACACACACACACACACACACACACACACACACACACACACACACACACACACACACACACACACACACACACACACACACACACACACACACACACACACACACACACACACACACACACACACACACACACACACACACACACACACACACACACACACACACACACACACACACACACACACACACACACACACACACACACACACACACACACACACACACACACACACACACACACACACACACACACACACACACACACACACACACACACACACACACACACACACACACACACACACACACACACACACACACACACACACACACACACACACACACACACACACACACACACACACACACACACACACACACACACACACACACACACACCGAAGGGTCAAGACGTACCTGGCGCCCCTCTCGGAGCAGCCAGGTCAACTGTTATGTTGGCCCATACCAACTCCCTCCCCTGAACCCTCCTCCCCACCGGAATATCAACAAGTTCACGCCAGAAGTTACTATTTCATTTAGGAAAGAAATGGAACCAGTGTTAAACAGGTGAACAGTGGTGAACAGTGCTTAAGTCAGTACGAACAACTCAACAGTAACAGTGGTACCCAAGTTGACCTTTCACACAGTGAGGTCCCAGGTACCCAGTGATAACGGCCCGTGAGACCCAACTACCAGCGATGTGTTAATCCGTCTACGATAGGAAGGCCTGGAACCACACCTCACTCATATAACACCGCCCAGAGGGAACTACTACACCACGAGGCCCCCTCATAACACCATCTGTGAGGAATTACTACACCACGAGTCCCTCATAACACCATCTGTGAGGGAATTATTACACCACGTCAGGCCCCTCATAACACCATCTGTGAGGGAATTACTACACCACGTCAGGTCCCTCATAACACCATCTGTGAGGGAATTCGTACACCACGTGATGCCCCTCATAACACTATCTGTGAGGGAGTTACTACACCACGTGAGGCCCCTCGCAACACCATCTATGAGGGAACTACTACACCACGTGAGGCCCCTCATAACACCATCTGTGAGGGAATTACTACACGTGAGGCCCCTCATAACACCATCTGTGAGGGAATTACTACACCACATCAGGTCCCTCCTAACACCATCTGGGAGAGAGTTACTACACTACGTGTTTGCTGTTCAACACCTACATTAATCTGATTGTTCACTGTATGTTCCTTTACCTTTCTCTAATGAAGGCTTTTGTTAAACCACCAATGTATGTAATAAGTCATTTATGTCCAATGTATATTTTCAGCCTTCGGGCTGCAGAACTTTTTTCAATAAACCGTTAATTATTATTATTATTATTGTTGATACACACAGCGTGGATGACGTGGAAACCAAATGGATAAATTATACCAACACCACCACCGAAGCTCACCACCACTTCTTCCCCGAGAAGTCCGTCAGATCTCACCCAGCTGACTTGCCCTGGATCACACCTCGGATCAAAAGACTTATGCAACAGAGAGACAGAGCCTTTCATCTCAATGACCACATCCGCTACAGGTCCCTTCGCAACCGAGTCATCCGCGAAATACGCACTGCAAAGAAGTCCCACTACCCAACCAAATTACAACACCTGAAGCAGACCAACATCAGCCAATGGTATGGTAAGCTTAAAGAACTCTGTGGACTAAACAATAAGACACACCCCCTCCCCTTCCTTAGCCATCTCACTAATGTTGACGCAGCTGAGCAAACAAATAACCATTTCGCTACTATATGCCAGACGCTCCCACGGCTTGACACAACCACTCTTCCTGCTTACCTACCAGCCCCCCTTCCCACTGACTTAGTAGAGGAATTTTACGTAGCAAAACGCCTGGACAAACTAAAATTAAAACGCTCTACCACCCCCGTTGACTTACCAATGAAACTATTCAAGGAGTTCTCCCCGGAGCTTGCTAAACCCCTCTGCTCCATCATCAATGCTTCTCTCAGTCAAGCCAGATGCCCAGCTGACTGGAAGACCTCTTATGTATCACCAGTGCCCAAGTCAACCAGCCCACAATCCTTAAATCAGCTACGACCTATTGCAATCACCCCAATACCCAGCCTAATCTGTGAAAGTTTTATGTTTGACTGGGCTTATGCTGATATTGCAGGAGTCGTAGACCCTCAGCAATTTGGCAACATGAAAACTTCCTCCACCACTCACTGTCTTGTCAGCTTTCTCGATTACATATACCGCCATCTCGAGAAACGAAAAACGTCTGTAGCTGTCGCCTTCATTGATTTTACTAAAGCGTTCGACCTAGTCGACCACAATATAATCATCAACAAAGCTATTGACCTCGGGCTTCGGAGAAGTCTCATACCATGGCTTACAGACTTCCTCAGTGACCGACGCCAAGCTGTACGCTTCCGATGGGCTGTCTCCACCTTTCAGTCACTCACCTGTGGCGTCTCCCAAGGCACCAAGATGGGACCACTTTGCTTCCTTATGCTCATCAATGATGCCCTAAGAGAAACCCCTGCTCGCTGGAAATATGTCGACGACTCCACCATTGGGATCAGCGTCAACAATTCTGCTCCCAACTATACCGCCCTTCAGGATTTATTGAACAGTCTCCAAAACTGGGCCACCAACAACCATGTCACCATCAACCATACCAAGACAATGGTTATGCACATCAACCTCTCCACCGACATTGTCCCACCTCCTTCCATTACCCTAGGTCCGAACACACTCCAGGTTGTAGATTCCACGAAGCTCCTCGGCGTCACCATAGACAACAAACTAAATTGGAAACCACACGTCAGTGAAGTTGTCAAATCCTCCAGTTTCCGTCTCCACCTCCTCCGCCGACTCAAGTCCCTCGGAGTTCCCGCACACGAGCTCCTCAGTGTATACACAACATTCATACTCCCCAAGCTCACCTATGCCTCCCCCACCTGGTCTTCCTCCCTAAATGCCACACAACGTAAACACCTAGAAAAAGTGCAAAAGAGGGCATGCAAGATTATTCTCTCCCCTTCCTACTCCACATATCAAGAAGCGCTCAACACACTGACCCTTTCGACTCTCACTGACCATCACCACGGCCTCATCTGCAAATTTGGTAAGAAGCTTCTACACCATCCCCGACACCGGCCCCTACTACCACCTGAGATCCCCTGTCCGAGAATTGCTGTTCGACACCACAACTGCATCCAGCCCATACGTGCACGAACTGATCGCTATAAGAACAGCCCAGTCCCAACCATTGTAAAAATTATCAATAACATGTAATAAATCAGTGTATTCACTCCCAGTAAACACTGCTCCCTACACTGTCACTATGTTGAAATGAACTGTATTTTGAGCTGATCCCCATCTAAGTTACTATATGTCTTATTTGTGTCACTTATGTCACTTGTATATTATTTGTAATTCGTAACCCATTCCCCAAATATGTAACTGTATATTTTCAGCCTTCTGGCTGCCAAGCTCTTTCAATAAAACGTTAATTATTATTATTATGTTACATGTATACAGCTGCTGTATTATTGTGCTCCAGACACCACGACTCACTCACTGATGATTATGTTAACTTATGTCACAGTTGCACTGCTGACACTTATCATTGGGGGAGAATTCCATCCAAACCTCTGATAAAAAGTTAAAGTTGTCCGCCACTTGACCGATTGATTATAATTGTCTTCTGGCGCTACTAATTACTTCTCTAACTATAATTCCGTAGGTGAGCAAATCCCCTGCTGCAACTCGGCAAAGTCCAGATGCACATAAATATTGACTGAAAAAATTATTAGTTATCGACCTCGTCTGTAAACCTATCGTGATACATTAAACTGAGTTAAAAACAATTACTATTTGTCATACTCGACTCCTCAACAACTCCCGGGTAGGTGAAGGACGAACTCATGGACTCACGAATGAACGGAAAGCAGTACGTCCCTACGTCCCTCCCGGCACGGAAATGTACACAATTGTGGCAGAGAGGAAGCTAGTGTGCAGTAAACCTTAGTTTGTCCACCATTATTTCTCATTTTATGCGAGAAACCTGGGACCACTTCAGAAGATTTCTTGTTCTTGAAGGATAAGAACTCAACATGAACAGAGGAAGTCCGACTAAACTTCGTCTAGTCTCTCAGAGAAGTTTTTTCCATTGGAACCTCTGTCGAAACTCATCTTCGAAAACTTTTAGTTGATTAGAACCTGAACTGGAATACTTTGCTCGTTCTGGTCTTGGCTAAAATCGCTGACTTTGAATCCGAAGCCAAGTTCATCCAATCATCTAGACACACTAGACGCTGTAAGCCCCAAGGCTGGCATTACGGTACGGTACGAAGTACGGTACGGTTGATATTTAGTCAGAATGTACGGTACGGAATTACGGTACGATATTTTCCGTGAAGCTCGGTACGGTACGATTTAGGTGCGGAAAAATGAGCAAAATTCCGTACCGTACCCCAGGCTTAAAAACATGATCATGCAATTATTAACCCCTTGAGGATTGTGACGCATTTTGACAGTTTTATCTGGCTATCATTAGACACTTTTATGCAGCTTAGGAAGGATTTATGGGAATGAACAGTATAGACTAGCTGAATTAGCCATCTGTCTATTGCCTTTCATATACCCTTCCTAAAGTTGAATAAAATCATCTAATAATAGTCAGAAAAGAGAAAAGGAATGTGTCATCGATCTTCAAAGGGTTAATGCGTCGGTGGCTTCAGTGAGTGAACTTACGTGATCAGTACCGTCCGCCAGCTGGTAGTCTGGTACTGTCAGTACTGATCACGTTGCGTCACGCGAACTATTCACGTATAACTTGAGAGTAGTGTCTCCAACTCTCCACAGTCACTCCTGCCATTGTCGTTGTCGGGAGCAGTCGTCCGAGGCAGGCAGGGGCACTTTATCTAATATTGCACCTTATTGGTAAGATGACACATATTTTTTCTTCATTGTAAATTAGGTAGACTAAGAAATAAAATTCCGTAATAAGGCAACAATATTATGTGGGCACATTTACATCTATAGTCACTTCGTAAATGTTCCTTTTCAAATCCACACATGTACTCTAATAAATTGTTCACAAATAGAGAATTATTTTGATGTAAATATATTTTGCCGATCGTACGATAAAAGCACGGAATTACGGTACGGTATTTTTTCCGTACTGTACGGTACGGAAAAATAATTGGGGGTACGGTACGAAATTACGGTATCCCGAAAATTTCTCGAAATCAATTGCTCGACAGTAAATTGCTCGAAATCAATTGCTCGACAGTAAATTGCTCGAAATCAATTGCGCGAAAAATAATATCTCGAACGATCAATTGCTCGAAAGGCAGATTGCTTGAAAATAGTGGTTTAATGAAGAATATCCAAAAATAAGATAAAAAATACAACTTTATTATTGTTAATTGAACAGTTAAAATTAAGAACGGGTACATTTCTATTATACAACAGTTCTTAAATATTCTTCTACATTGTTTGTTTCGTCATAGTTTAAAATAAGAACGGGTACATTTTTATTATTTTTGTTGTTGCTTCGAGCTTCGAACTGCTACAGTATTCAACCGTTAAATAATTGATTTCGAGCAATTTACTGTCGAGCAATTGATTTCGAGAAATTTACCTAGATTCGAAATTACGGTACGGCATTTTAGCCAGGTACGGAGTACGGAAAAATATTCCGTACCGTACCGTACTACCAGCCTTGGTAAGCCCAGGTTATCAATGAGTTCTGTTAAGACTAACCAGTTATATAAACACTTTTAGAGTATGTCTAGACCGAAAGATACAGTCCTGATATTAAAGGTCTGATGTTCGACTCAACAGAACAAGAACCTCTAGTGTAGACTGACGCAACATGCGGTTGGAATGTGCCAGTCTGTGTCCATAAGGATCATGGACGTGTCCTTCTCTCCTTCTCTAATCTGAAGAGTTCTTCTTGACTTTTGTAATTTCTGTTTTGGGGGAAACCAAGGAATTTTGACATGTGAGCTTAATAATTTATTGATAAGTAAACCCAAGATATATGTGCTTATATAGGTTGTCATGTTGTTACATTGTCACCTGGAAAAGGTAAAGCTTTTGATATAGAAACATTTCAGGCCTTTTTCTAAAGGCTGAAAGTCCAATAATCTCTGCCTTCATAAATGTATTTTTATCGTAAGTGTACAGTGGTACAAGAGCTGGAGAAATAGTGAATTAGTTTGTTCCTGAGAGACGAATGTGATCTTCCAAAGAGAATTGTGAGCCTCAGGCGGACGAGACTTTGGAGGGGTGAGAGGATTACCAGCAAAAGGAAGATGATGAGATATATGATAAGCCTAAGTCTTTTCTTACCATAAAGTCTTTCCCGCAGTAAAACTTTTAGTTTGTTAAGTTTGACTCCCAGGGAGTTACTCGTCTCAAAGGATCTCAACAGAGAATTAATAGGTAAGGTTAGTGTTTTTATTAGTGTATACTTCTTTCTCTCTGAGAGAGAGAGAGAGAGAGAGAGAGAGAGAGAGAGAGGACTTCTAGTAGCCATCTCAGTACATATTAAAGTGACACTACAGCGATACATCAATATATTTCATTGTATGATAAAGACAAGTAATGGTCAGAGTGAGGACTATGGCTTGGCCATTCTCACAACAACAGGACAGCCACACATCTCTCCTCGGGGGAAGCGTTGATGAACGATGAATAACAGCACCAACTTGTGGACAAACAGCAACATTCATTGGTTAATGTTTCGACAAATCTCTTGTCATCAACAGACTTAAAAAAAAATTTATACAATAGCGTCGAAAAAATCAGTATGACGAATAGAATAAGATAATTAAATCACTAAGCAAATTGAGAGAAAACTACACTGAACAACAAACCATCGAGTATAAATTAACCTTTACTTCAATTACACCATACACAGCAAAAACACTCAAATTAACCAAAAGCTTCGATCCTACAGGTAAATATACAAATATAAACACGTATGTTACAACAAGCAAGAACAAAACATACCCGTTAAAAACAAAGTAATGTAGCGGAGTAGTTGTGAGTACCAAGTACTGGCTGTACTCGGTGGGTGAGGAGCTACTCTGCTGTCCTGTCGTCTGGGCAAATGGTGAGGATGGTGGTCTGCCTTATTCAGCACTCAGAGACCATAGCCACACAGGTAGTAGTTAACTAGGCAGCTACCAAACAAGGAGGTACTACCGCCTGAGAAGATATTGGAAGCATAATGTGTTGTCTAATGGTAGACCCTGCTGCCATATGGCATCACGAAAATTGTGACCAAGTCCCAGGTTGATGATCTGACTTTCTGCCTCATTTACACACAATTGCAGCGTCTCAATTGTTTCTCTCACTTTGACAACACAACATCCATATATTGTTTCTCACTCTTTATCTCTTTTTTTCTTTATGGTTCTTTATTATTATTATTATTATTATTATTATTATTATTATTATTATTATTATTTTATTTACGTTTTTTATTTTTTTTTATTTTTTATTGATTATTATTATTATTATTATTATTATTATTATTATTATTATTATTATTGATAGCCCCAGGCCCCGATGTGGGTCAGTGACCTGTGCCCGGGGGGGGGGCTAATCCCCGTAAAAAAAAAAATCCGATCACCCTATAAATAAGGCAGACTTCACCATCCTCACCACTTGCCCCGTTGACATGACACTCGGTAATATGGATCACATCATGTCGGTATTATGTCAGGGATGAGACAAAGTTATCATCGAGGTGGGTCGCTTACCAGTGATACCGTCCAGAACGCTATAGAAGGGAAGGTTGTGTATACAGTATATTAATGTCCAAATGTTTTTTTTTTCTTCAGCTGCTTCACAAAAAGAACAAGTTATTGGAAAGTCAATTATTGAGAATGTGAGAAGCAAATAATTGAGAATGTGAGAAACAAATTATTGAAAATGTGAGAAGCAAATTATTGAGAATGTGAGAAGCAAGTTATTGAAAATGTGAGAAGCAAAATATTGAGAATGTGAGAAACAAATTATTGAAAATGTGAGAAGCAAGTTATTGAGAATGTGAGAAACAAATTATTGAAAATGTGAGAAGCAAGTTATTGAGAATGTGAGAAACAAATTATTGAAAATGTGAGAAGCAAGTTATTGAGAATGTGAGGAGCAAGTTATTGAGAATGTGAGGAGCAAGTTATTGAGAATGTGTTGTTGCCAATGTTTCAACCTTCAACTCTACTGACAGCGGTGTTGTCCCGAGTGTCGTGACCACCAACTCTCAAGCGACCGCCCGTAATGTTACACGGCTTTAACTTTAATATCACTGAATGCACCAGATCCACCCCTCAGTGTCTGCTGAATGACGCTTCTCTTGCTGTTAATTACTATACCTGAACGATGATTTGAATGGCCATGGGCTCCCTGGAACTAGTGGCCAGAACTGAACGTTACATATTAACTTGGACTTTGATGAGTTTCCGCTGTAATTCTGGCTTTGCTGGTATATAAAATACAGTGTTTGTTTTCATAGTTTATATAGTCATTCTTGGTGAGTTTAATCATCCTGTGTTGGTTGTATCTGGATTATTTTCCATGCATAAACAAAAAAATCCGTCAAAAAATACCTTTCCAACGAAATTTTTCTAATAAACATCAAATAACCAAATATTTTTGTTAAAGCAGTAAATGAAGCTCTTTTGCTTTACGTAGTTATTAAGTGACTAAATATTTTAATTCCAACTGCCTGTCTCTTGCCCCCAGATAGTAAAACGCTCTCTGGAGAAAAATAAAAAAACAATATATGATAATATTATGTATTGACAAATCAAAATTAATTTGTCATACACATTTTCATCAATAACTACTGTATGGCCTGTTCATTATGTAAATGTCAAATAACCCCGCCCTCTTTATCTCGCCTTGCTTGTGATTGGCCAGCTAGAAAACAAAGTTAATCAAGTGCTGTAGATTGAAAAATATTTGCTTCCACAGAGAATACTGCCACATCATCCAATCACAAAACCATACGTCATATTGGTGGGCGGGGCTGAGTGTGACATTTCCATGATCAACAGACTATATTGTGTTTCTTCTTAAATCTTGTAATATTAGTGGCAGGAGTTAGCTCCTGACCATCCTCGTCAACCCCGGGAGGCTTAGACAGCTGATGGAAAGTCTCAAGGCAATTCTTGGAGCCGTCCAGCACAAAAATTTATTCACGGACGGACAATGGGGGGGGGGGAGACGCAAACACGCACGCGCGCACACACACACTCATATCGTACTTCTGGTCGAGGAATCCAGAAAATTTACAGAAAAAATTAGTACTTTTCATGTTTTAATCAGATAAAAAGATACAGTATATGTTGTTGCTAACATTTGTGTTCCATCAAGAATAGTGATCCTCTCATAAAATAAAGTAAATAAATAAATAAATAAATAAATAAATAAATAAAGGTAATGCCTGACGTACTGTGGTTGTCCTGGTCACTTGCCCGCAACACTGTCCCGCCCTGTTATGTGACTTAACTACCCGGGTGAGTGTGATGAACCAGTGTTGGATGGTAATAAGTAAATAATGTGCACCTCTCACAAGTGCCGACCAAAGACTTTAATTCACCTTCAGTTTTAGCTGGAGTCAATATTTAGTCACCCACAGCCACATCACACAATATTGGATGCATTTTTGTTTATTTTGTCACACAATTACGGAGTCATCGAGTTTATTGACTAACTTGAACAACACATCAGTCTGGGTGAGAGGCGGCTCTTCACGGTAGTTGACCTTCCATCGTTGTAAACACGTCAGGTGGTTCATATAAGTCGTTGTGGACGAGTATGTTTATAGGGTAAAGTATTAGGTTCAGAAACGCTCTCACCTCTACAGGAGATGACGAAGTAAGATAAGCAACACTGGCCAGGATGGTGGTGGTAATGAACACAACACTGGCCAGGATGGTGGTGGTAATGAACAACACTGGCCAGGATGGTGGTGGTAATGAACACAACACTGGCCAGGATGGTGGTGGTAAT
>NW_024710983.1:0-21725 GCF_018991925.1 Homarus americanus | reverse complement strand
CTCATTAGCTTCGTTCAGTGCGTATTGCTCCGGCAGACAGTTGTGATAGATAATGATGGTGAAAAGAGTTTCTGCAAGATGATCATGTACCGCAGCTTCTCTCATAGCATATTGATTGATAAATTATTTAACCTCTCTAAATATCTCTCTCTCTCTCTCTCTCTCTCTCTCTCTCTCTCTCTCTCTCTCTCTCTCTCTCTGCAGATTGTTTACAAAAGGCCTAGCGCGGGAATTGGCTCTTGAGGTGATTCGAATATATTACATGATTAGGGAACTGGTAAGGGAGAGAAACAGAGAGAACATCCTCAATGATGTATTGTGGAACAAAAAAGAAGAATCACGGAAAGAAGAGACAAGCGGCGAAGAGGAGGAAGAAAGAAGACGGCGGAGAATAGAAAACATGAACAGAATATCCAACAAGACTCTGATGAACGAGAATTGTCGGTCACCGAGAATGGCGCTAACGACACCCATTACTAAGAGCATAAGAAAATAAAATAAACGAACATACTCACAAACAGACAGACGAACAGACACACGGCCTCATCTTGCAAATTTGGTAAGCTTCTACACCATCCTCACCGGCTCCACTACCACCTAGAGATCCCCTGTCCAAAATTGCTGACCGACACCACAACCGCACATCCAACCCATACGTGCACAACTGATCGCTATAAAGAACAGCCCAGTCCCAACCATTGTAAAAATTATCAATAACATGTAATAAATCCAGTGTATTCACCAGTAACACTGCTCCCTACACTGTCACTATGTTGAAATGAACTGTAGTTTGAGCTGATCCCCATCAAGATTACTATATGTCTTGTTGTGTCACTTATGTCACTTGTATATTATTTGTAATTCGTAACCCATTCTAAATATGTAACTGTATATTTTCAGCCTTCTGGCTGTAAGCTTTTCAACAAACCGTTAATTATTATTATTTATTATTACACACACACACACACACACACACACACACACACACACACACACACACACACACACACACACACACACACACACACACACACACACACACACACACACACACACACACACACACACACACACACACACACACCAATGATACATCTGCAAATTTGAGGCTTCTGCATCCCTCCCACCATCTTGCTTACCAGAGATCCCTCGTCCGTCATTTGCTGTTCGACACACAACCGCATCCAGCCCATACGAGCACGTACTGATCGCTATAAAACAGCCAGTCCCAACCATTGTAAAAATGATCAACATCTCGTAATCAACCAGCGTGTTCACTCCCAGTCAATTTTATATTTTTTGCACTGTTACTATGTTGAAATGCCCAGAAGTATAAGTCTTATTGGTCAATCAAGAGACATTCACACAAATATGTAACTTATGTATTTTCAGCCTTCTGGCTGGCATGCTCTTTCAATAAACCGTTAATTATTATTATTATTCACACGCACCTCCAGCTGAGCTGCTTCATCCACACACACACACACACACACACACACACACACACACACACACACACACACACACCCACACACACACACACACACGACTATCATCACTATTCGTGCAATAGAACCTTGTGAAACACCTTCCCCCGTCACCTCCTGGCCCCCTTACCACAGAAGAAATAAGAACAAATAAATAAATACAATAAACCAATAAACAAAAACAAACAAAATAAATAAATCAACACAAATAATATAAACAATAAATTAATCATCAGAAAAATAGATTATAAGAACAATTAAAAACTAAACGGCATATACCTGGCTACTAATTTACATTTGGCTGAGTGGAGTTACCTGGTTCCTCTGGTTTCACCTGAGATGTGCATTCGAAGACATCAATAAATGCTAGACTCTCTGACTTGACTGATGGTGTTGTTAGAGTAAATATTTCTTGTTATTGTTGTTTCAGATATTGCACAACACCTGTGCTGAGACAACACCTGTCATATAAAATTTACAGCTGCTGTGACTGTGCAGTCTGAACCTGTGTGAGGCAGTGGGAACCTGCTATACCTGACGGTGTGCAGGTAACATTGGAAGCCGGAGTGAAGGAGATGGGGGGTGGATGGAGTGAAGGGACTAAAGAGGAAGGATGAAGGAAGGCCGGATAGAAGAAATGGAGGGAAGAAGGAAGGCGTAGAGAAAAGAAACAGGAGGAGAGGAAGGGTGGAGATCTTCCGGTATCCAGGAGATTAACATCACCTTCACTTCACACATAATAAATCTTGAATAGATTCTATAATTTAATGATAAGAAGAAACCACCAGTGACATGTACTTTGTTATACATGTTAAGTGATACACACGCCATATAAGCATATATACCACGGTAAATAATAACTTATATATATTTATGGTGTGAGAGAGAGAGACCAACAGAGGAAAACAAAATGAAAAAAAAAGAAAGGAAGAAAGGAGGAGGAGGAGGAGGACAAGGAGGCAGGAGGTGAGGCTCGTGAGAGGAGTGCCAACACTACTCACTGCAGTCCTGAGTGCAGGCCAGTGTGTAATGATGACTCCACCTGACTTCTGAACCTGCTCTCTCTCTCTCTCTCTCTCTCTCTCTCTCTCTCTCCTCTCTCTCTAACCCATGATGCAGACAGTTCCCAAACATCGTTCTTTACAAACTGATAATTTGGAGTAATATTTGGCTCACTTTGTTGTGGGGGGAGGGGGGAGGGGACAGAGGGGGTGGAGGTGGGGAGGTGGGAAGGTGGGAGGGTGGGGAGGGAGGGAGGGGGAGGGGAGGAGACGGGAGGTGGGAGGTGGGAGAGGAGGAGGAACAGAGGAGGGTTGAAGAGATGATTGCAAGGTAGAGAGGGAGATGGAAGGGAAAGAGATAGAGGATGGAACCACACACACACACACACACACACACACACACACACACACACACTAAATTCTATATCCCTTCCACCACCACTTTCACCCCCCTTGCTCACTTATTGCCACTTCCCTTTCCATCACCACCTCTCGCCTCCTGCTCCTGCTTTCAGAGCGTCAAGTGCACTTCTCCTGACCAATTCTTTCACTCTCTGTCTCTACCGTTCTTCTTCCCAGCCTTCCCTTCTGTCATCCTCTCTTCTTCCCCCTTCCCCTTCCCCTCCTCCCCTCCCTCCTCCCTCCCCCTTCTTTCCCTTTCTTCCTCCTCCTAACACCTCATCTTATTCTCCTTCCCCACCCTCACTAATTCCATCCCTCTCCCCCCTAAGTCTCCCTCCCCTCACCACCCCCAACTAAGCCCATCCTCCCCTCCTCCTGACACCTCCCCTCCCCCTCACCTACATCCCCAAGCCCCTCCCTCCCTACCTCCCATCGAGCCCCCCCCCCCCACCTACATCGGCCCCTCCCCTCCCCCCCCCCTCACCTCCATCCCCGCCCTCCTCCCCCTCCCCCTCCATCCCAGGCCCCTCCCTCCCCCCACATCCCAGGCCCTCCCTCCTCCTAACCCCTCTGGCTGAGTCAGGGATCACAGCGTCCGCAACCTGTAATTACCTGTAACGATTAATTACCTGGATTACCTGTTTACCCTCTGACCCAGGCCGCCACCTTGCCATGCCTGCCAACCTAATCCCAGATTGTAATTCATTATTCCTTTATTTGCCCATTTATCACATTTCCTATCTAGTCATTTATCGGTTTTCAATTAAACAAACACGAGAATATTACATAGTAAATATAACTAGTATATACACGAGATAGTTAATAATACAATAATGACAGTTGGTAGCCCTGCTTATTGTTACCAATCGTGTGGTCAACCTTCAAGCAAGCAAGTCTTACCATATCCAGCAAGAGTTTATGACGCTAGGCCTGCGATCACCTCTCATTAAAGATAGTCATTGCATACACTAATAATAATAATAATATATGTATGTCAATAATAATAATAATAATAATATGTTAATATCAATAATAACAATAATAATAACAATAACAATAACAATAATAATAATAATATAATAAACAATAATAATAATAATAATAATATATGTATGTATATATATATGTATGTATGTGTGTGCTTGGCAATGTATAGAAAAAAAATATTTTATTTTCTCAGGACGCAGTGATCAATTTTGCTTCCATCAATAAAATATAATTACACACTTTCAATTTTACCTGTGCGAATAAAGATAATTTTTCTTATTAACTTTGTAACGTGGTAATATTATAGTGTTTATTTACGGCTGTGTTACATTTTACCATACCACTGTACGTCAGCATGCCATACCACCCCACTGTACCTTAAACTGTACCCAACACCACCACTTTGACTCAACACCACAGCTGTACCCAACACCACCCTAGCCTACCCCACCACTGTAGCCCAACACCACCACTGTACCCAACACCACCACTGTGCCCAAACACCACAGCTGTCCCCAACACCACTGACCGCGCTAACCTACCACTGTGCCCAGCACCACCTGTTGTGCCCAACCACCATAACGCCCAACACCACCACTGTGCCCAACACCACAGCTGGCCCCAACACCACCGCTGTCCCCAACACCACCAGCTGTGCCAACACCACTGCTGTACCCAACCACCACCACTGTACCCAGCACGCCACAGCTCGTGCCCAACACCACCACTGTACCCAACACCACTGTACCTTACCACCGCTGTACCCAACACCACCACTGTACCCCACATGCTGTGCTTACCACCGCTGTACCCAACACCACAGCTTACCACTGCTGTGCCTTACTCTCGCTGTGCCTACTGGCATTACTTAACCTACCACTGTACCCAACACCACCACTGTACCCCAACCTAGCTGTGCCCAGCACACCACCGCTTTGCAACACCACAGCTTTGCCCAACACCACTGGCCAACACCACCGCTGTACCACCACCACCAATGCCCAACACCACCATGTGCCCAACACCACCGCTGTGCCCAACACCGCCAGCCCACAACACCACAGCTGTGCCCAACACCACCGCTGTGCACAACACCACAGCTGTGCCCAACCTGCACTGCTGTTGCCTAACCACCACCCTGTCCCAACCGGCTGTACCCAACCTGCAGCCCAACACCACCACTGTGCCCAACACCACTGCTGTGCCCAACACCACCGCTGTGCCCAACACCACAGCTGTACCCAGCACCACCACTGTCCCCAACACCACTAACGCGCCCAACACCGCAGCGGCAACACCACAGCTGCCCTGCACCACCACTGTGCCCAACACCTAACAGCCGCCCAACACCACCACTGTGCCCAACACCACCACTGTGCCCAACACCACCGCACCACCCGCCCCAGCTTACCACCGCTGTGCCCAACACCGCCACTGTGCCCAACACCACCACTGTTGCCCAACACCACCACTGTTGCCCAACACACATTCCTTAACCTGCCGCTGTTACCCAACCTCCACTGTACCCAACCCACCTCACAGCGCGCCCAACACCACCGCTGTGCCCAACACCACCACATTGCCCAACACCACCAGCTGTGCCCCAACACCACCGCTGCGCCCAACTTACCACCGCTGTGCCCAACCCGCCATTGCCCAACACCACCACCAGCCAACACCACCACTGTGCCCAACACCACCACTGTGCCCAACACCACCGCTCCGATGCCAAGCACCACCACTGTGCCCCAACACCACCGCTGTACCCAGCACCACCGCTGTTGCCCAACACCACCACTGTTCCCAACACCACCACTGTGCCCCAACACCACCACTGCCTTACTTACCCTGCCTGTGCCCAACACCACCACTGTGCCCAACACCACCACTGTGCCCAACCCACCAGCTGACTTAACCCACCACTGTGCCCCAACACCACCACTGTTGCCACACCACCACTGTGCCCCAACACCACCACTGTACCCAACACCACCACTGTGCCCCACACCACCGCTGTCCTTTACCACCACTGTTACCAACACCACCACTGTTGCACACCACCACATGCCCCAACACACCACTGTCCCAACCTACCGCTGTGCCCAAGCACCACCACTGTTGCCCAACACCACCACCCCCAACACCGCCACTGCCCAACACCACCACTGTGCCCAACACCACAAGCTTTAACACCACCACTGTTGCCCAACACCGCCACCAACGCCCAACACCACCGCTTCAGCACTTACACCACCACCAGCACTGCTTACCACCACTGTGCCCAACACCACAGCTGTGCCAACACCACCACGCCAGCACCCAACACCACCACTGTGCCCCAACACCACCACTGTTGCCCAACACCACCACTGTACCCAACACCACCACTGTTGCCCAACACCACATTTGTCCAACACCACCACACCCAACACCACCACTGTACCCAACACCACCTTCGCAACACCACCACTGTCGCCCAACCCTACACCACGCTTAACACCATGTGCCCAACACACCACTGTACCCAACACCACCACTGTGCCCAACACCACCACCAGCCTGCTACCACCACTGTACCCAACACCACCACTGTGCCAACACCACCACTGTGCCCAACACAACCGCTGTTGCCCAACACCACCGCTGCACCAACACCACCACTTTGCCAACACCACCACCTGTGCCCAACACCACCACTGTACCCCAACACCACCACTGTCGCCCAACACCACCACTGTACCCAACACCACCACTGTACCAACCACCACCACTGTTGCCCAACACCACCACTGTGCCCAACACCACCATAGCCCCAACACCACCACTGTGCCCAACACCACCGCTGTGCCCAACACCACCACTGTACCCAACACCACCACTGCCCAACACCACCACTGTGCAACCCACTGCCCCCAGCACCACCACTGTACCCAACACCACCACTGTGCCCAACACCACCATTGCCCAGCACCACCACTGTCCCAACACCACCCTGTGCCCACACCACCCAACACCACCACTGTCTACCACACGCCCCAACCCACTTAACACACGCCCAACACCACCACTCAGCCCTAACACCACCACTGTGCCCCAACACCACCACTGTACCCAACACCACCACTGTGCTTAACCACCACCACTGCCCCCACCCACCGCTGTTGCCCACCTGTACCAACACCACCACTGTGCCCAACACCACCACTGTGCCCAACACCACCGCTGTGCCCAACACCACCACTGTGCCCAAACACACCAACTGCGCCCAACACCACCACTGTGCCCAACACCACCACTGTGCCCAACACCACCACTGTGCCCAACACCACCGCTGTGCCCCAGCACCACCACTGCGCCCAACACCACCACTGTGCCCAACCTACCACTTCACCCCACGACCACCACTGTGCCCAACACCACCACTGTGCCAACACCACCACTGTGCCCAGCACACCACTGTACCCAGCACCACCGCTGTACCCAGCACCACCACTGGCCCAACACCACCACTGCCCCAACACCACCACTGTTCCACCTCCAACACCACCACTGTGCCAACACCACCACTGTTGCCCAGCACCACCACTGTGCCCCAACACCACCACTGTACCCAACACCACCCACTGTGCCCAACACCACCACTGTGCCCAACACCACCACCAATGCCCAAACCCACCACTGTGCGCACCTCCAACACCACCACCGCAACACCACCACTGTGCCCAACACCACCACTGTTGCCCAACACCACAGCTGTGCCCAACACCACCACTGCGCCCAACACCACCATATTGCCCCAACACCACCACGTCCCAACACCGCAATGCCCAACACCACCACTGCCCAACACCACCGCTGTACCCAACACCACCACTGTACCCAACACCACCACTGTGCCAACACCACCACTGTGCCCAACACCACCACTGTTGTAACACCACCGCTGTGCCCAACACCACCACTGTGCCCAACACCACCACTGTGCCCAACACCACCACTGTACCCAACACCACCACTGTACCCAACCTCTGCCAGCACCACCACCACTGTGCCCAACACCACCACCAGTACCCAACACCACCACTGTTGCCCCAACACCACCACTGTCCCAACACAACACCACCACTGTGCCAACACCACCACTGTTGCCCAACACCACCACTGTGCCCCACACCACCACTGTCCTAACACCACCGCTGTGCCCAACCCAACTGTTAGCCCAACACCACCACTGTACCCAACACCACCACCAGGCCCAACACCTGCATTTACCCAACACCACCACTGTGCCCAACACCACCACTGTACCCACCACCGCTGTGCCCAACACCACCACCCAACACCGCCACCACTGTCAACACCACCACTGTGCCCAACACCACCGCTGTACCCAACACCACCACTGTACCCAACACCACCACTGTACCCAACACCACCACTGTACCCAACACCACCACTCACCCAACACCACCATTGTGCCCAACACCACACTGTACCCAACACCACCATTCCCCATTGTGCCCAACACCACCACTGTACCCAACACCACTTACTGCACCCAACACCACACCCAACACCAAACTGCACCCACCACTGTACCCAACACCACCACTGTTCCAACACCACCACTGTACCCAACACCACCACTGTACCCAACACCACAACCGGCAACCCAACACCACCACTGTAACCCAACACCACCACTGGCACCCAACACCACCACTGCTACCCAACACACCACCACTCGTACCCAAACACCACCCACTGCACCCAACACCACCACTGTACCCAACACCACCATTGCACCCAACACCACCATCTTAACCCAACACCACCACTGTACCCAACACCCACCACTGCACCCAACACCACCACTGTACCCAACACCACCACTGTACCCAACACCACCATCAACCCACCACCACCACTGTACCCCAACACCACCACTGTACCCAACACCACTGTACCCAACACCACCACTGTACCCAACACCACCGCTGTACCCAACACCACCACTGTACCCAACACCACCATTGCCCAACACCACCTTGTACCCAACACCACTGCTCCCAAACACCACTTCCCCAACACCACTCACCACCGCTGAACCCAACACCACCACTGTCCCCACCACCTGTAACCAACATGAGGTAACCAGAGATAGCAGCGCCAACAGGTGGCGGCAGCGCACCCAATGCTGCTAACCCATCAAGATCGACTGACCTCTCACCAACATAAACATAACAACAGTGTATTTACTCACTATCGTAATGTCATCGCGTGGCAAGTCTTATAACTCAACAACTATAATCATGTAGTTATAGTTCTCCTTGTTGTTAAGTTATTGTATTATGTATGTGTTTTATTACGTTACCATTTACAAGTGACCTGAATAAATATAAAGTATAAAAGACCTTTTTTTTATACAGATATACCGGTATGTTATATATGGTTCAGAGTCAGACAGGCTTTTTACTTGTTTTAATCTCCAATAATAGTGGAAACACACACACACACACACACACACACACACACACACACACACACACACACACACACACACACAACAACACCTGGCAGTATGATGTGTACAGATGTTGTTTGTGTACAAGGAGAACTCAATTCTCCCATTTGAGTCGGAGTAGAACCCTTGATTATTCGCTAACTGGGTTGAATGTTCTACACACTGTACCACGAGTCAGGTAATGTAGAGACTTATTGGTAAGGCACAAGTTGCACACCTGCATACACTCCATCAAGGAGACAGTGTCAAGGTGTACCCAGGTAGCTGCTCTACTAAAATATTACCTGCCTGATGCACTTACCTGCATACAGTCTACCTGGCGTACTGTCTACCTGGCGTATAGTCTACCTATAGCCAAATTTAACTTGTTACCTGTTGCCAATATTTACCTACTTACTTATTTACCTATAATCAATATCTACCTAGTTACCTATAACCATTACCTACCTATACACCCATAACCAATATCTACCTCTTTACCTATAGCCACATCTAACCCATTCTACCTATACACCCATAACCAATATCTACCTTTACCTATAGCCAATACGGTCCCATACAACCTCTTAACCTCTACCTATCGTCAACAAACACAAACCCACATCAACCCCAAAATCATCTCTCACCAAGAGGCACAAGCTCAACACATAGTAATAATAATAACTAAGGTATCAATTAAAGCCATTAGCATACTTCACACACACACACACACACACACACACACACACACACACACACACACATTATAAACACGCGGTAGGAACATTAAGTACTAATAATATAGCCCATTATAATGAAGGGTGCCGTAAATACTGGAGTTAATATATGCATAACCAGCCTAATAATATATCCTTAATGACTTGATACAACGGAGATATTGCACACCTTGGCTCTCTTTAATTAATGTATATGATCCATCAAATTAAATTGCCTCTTGTACGTATTTATCACGTGATAGGCTAGTAATAGGCTGGTGATAGGTTGGTGATAGGGCTGGGTGATAGGTGGGTGATAGGCTGGGTGATAGGCGCCAGATAAAACACCGATTCTGTCTAAGGGATGGTGGCGATGGTGAGATAGTGTCGAGGATGAGAGATAGTGTCGAGAGGCCGCCCAACCCACCATTACTGCACTATGTTTCAACAGACGCCCACGCACCCGGCCTCTCAACACGCAATACCATACTGTATACATCTCTTGCACCCGGCCCGCCCTTGCTCCTTGCTGTGCTCTCATTCTCAGACAGGATATATTTACCTCTCCTTTCTGTCTATCTCACCACCACTACCACCAACACCACCACCACTACTACTACTACCACCAACACCACCAATCCACCTTCATCACCAACACCACCACAACAACCACCACTACCACCAACACCACCAACAACTACCACTACCACCAACACCACCACAACCATCAACCACTACCACCAACACACCACCCACAACAACTCACACTACCACCAACACCACACCACAACAACCACCACACACCAACACCACCACAACAACCACCACTACCACCAACACCACCACAACAACCATCACCAACACCACCACAACAACCACCACCACCACCAACACCACCACAACAACCGCCACCACCATCACCAACACCACCACAACAACGCCACCACTCAACACCACCACAACAACCACCACTACCACCAACACCACCACAACAACCACCACTACCACCAACACCACCACAACAACCACCACCATCACCAACACCACCACAACAACTACCACTACCACCACAACAACTACCACCAACACCACAACAACTACCACTACCACTAACACCACCATGCCACTAAATACCACCACAACAACTACCACTACCACCAACACCACCACAACAACTACCACTACCACCAACACCACCACAACAACTACCACTACACCAACACCACCACAAACAACCACTACCAACCAACACCACCACAACAACTACCACACTACCACCAACACCACCACAACAACTACCACTACCACCAACACCACCACAACAACCACCACACCAACACCACCACAACAACCACCACCAACACCACCACAACAACTACCACTACCACCAACACCACCACAACAACCACCACTACCACCAACACCACCACAACCAGTCACCACTACCACCAACACCACCACAACAACCACCACCAACACCAACACCACCACAACACACCACTACCACCAACACACACCACAACAACTACCACTCCACCAACACCACCACAACAACCATCACCAACACCACCACAACAACCACCACACTACCACCAACACCACCACAACAACTAACACCACCATCACCAACACCACCACAACAACCACCACTCACCACCAACACCACCACAACAACCATCACCAACACCACAACAACTACCACTACCAACAACAACTACCACCAACACCACCACAACAACTACCACTACCACCAACACCACCACAACAACTACCACTACCACCAACACCACCACAACAACTACCACCAACAACACCAACACCACCACAACAGCTGCCACTACCACCAACACCACCACAACAACTACCACTACCACCAACACCACCATGAATATCTACAACACCACCAACACCACCACCACAACAACTACCACCAACACCACCACAACAACTAACACCACAACAACTACCACTACCACCAACACCACAACAACCACCACTACCACCAACACCACCACAACAACTACCACTACCACCAACACCACCACAACAACTGCCACTACCACCAACACCACCACAACAACTACCACTACCAACACCACCACAACAACTACCACTACCACCAACACCACCACAACAACTACCACCAACACCACCACAACAACTACCACCAACACCACCACAACAACTACCACTACCACCAACACCACCACAACAACTACCACTACCACCAACACCACCACAACAACTACCACTACCACCAACAATTCACCACAACAACTACCATACCACCAACACCACCAACTACTACCACTACCACCAACACCACCAATAACTACTACCACTACCACCAACACCACCACAACAACTACCACCAACACCACCATAACTACCACCACTACCACCAACACCACCACAACAACTACCACTACCACCACCACAACTACATACCACCATCACCACCAACACCACCACAACTACTACCACTACCACCAACACCACCACAACAACTACCACCAACGCCACCACAACAACTACCACCAACGCCACCATAACTACTACCACCACCACCAACACCACACAACAACTACCACCAACGCCACCACAACAACTACCACCAACGCCACCATAACTACTACCACTACCACCAACACCACCACAACTACTACCACTACCACCAACACCACCACAACTACTACCACTACCACCAACAATTCATTCTCACATCCAAAATCAAATCATCCTCAACTAATATTCTTCCTCTACATATCTCAAAGAAAGATAAATATCTGTAGCACATGCGATTAGCTCACGCAGTCTATCTATGTACGGTAAAACCTCCATTTAACGGACTTCGATTTAACGGACTAACCACCTTCACAATAATCTGTTAAAGGAGGTTTCACATTTACTGACTTGGACATAACGAATCCTCTCACATATAATCCGTAAGATAATAAATCTGGAGGTATATGGATTACTTTAGACAGCGTAGGATTACTTTAGACAGTGTAGGATTACTTTTAGACGGTGTAGGATTACTTCACACAGTATAGGATTACTTCAGACAGTGTAGGATTACGAGACAGTGTAGGATTAGTTTAGACAGTGTGTAGGATTACTTCACACAGTGTAGGATTACTTCACACAGTGTGGGATTACTCACACATGTGTAGGATTACTTAGACAGTGTAGGATTACTTCACACAGTGTAGGGATTACTAGACAGTGTGGGATTATCACACAGTGTAGATTACTTTAGACAGTGTAGGATTACTTCAGACAGTGTAGGATTAATTTAGACAGTGTAGGATTACTCCAAACAGTGTAGGATTACTTCACAGTGTCAATGTACCTCACCATAATATTGGATCAATATTCACGACAGTTTACCAATTGGACAAAAGTGATTTAAAACTCTGGACATAATGAGGTCAAACCCAAGGTCAGAGGTCACATCGTATACTCTCGCGAATCTCATATATACACTGTAGTACGTTGTAAAATTATGAATGAATGTAAAAGTGATCGGTGATTGTCATTTAGTTCCCCGTTGCTTAATTAATGATTGGGCTTTGTTGTTTCGTATTATATTATAATTATAGTAAACAAACGGCCTTGAGTTACCAGCTGTCTCCAATACTGTTCGAAAATTCTGAACGAGACTGTACATAATATTACAAAATTCATAATAATTACATAAGACATTACAGTAAAAATAGATCTCCATAATTTTGAGTTCTCTAGTTCTCTATGTGACGTCAACTCGAACAGATACCGGCGGAGTCGTAAGTGTTCCTGATTGTTATTACACTACACTACTGTTCTCTGATTGGTTATTACAGTACACTACCTGGGTGATTAATATCCAGGTATGGAGGTCCAGGTAGCGTCACATTCACGGCTTTAATTAACGTAAGGCACCTGTGTTGGACTACCTGGATACAAATATTACTACGGTGTATGTATGTATATGTATATGTATGTATGTATGTATGTATGTATGTAAATATAACATACATAAACACTCGTATACACTATTTACACTTGCACGTAACACTCACCAGCACGAGGTTTTCCCCAACACACCTAGGGCAGAGCATCACTTACCTGGAAACAAAGAAGAAAACACCTGTAATTAGCGAGGATCACCATACACTGCTCCTACCATCATTATCCTTGAGTCGGAGTCTGGCGGATGGTATGGTCAGGTTAGGTTAAGTTAGTTAGTTAAATACAGGATAATAGAAGCCAAAGGATGCTCAAGAGATATAGGTTACTAATAAGAAGTACTCAGTTAAATGTACTCTGGGATATTTACAATTGGCCGCTTGAGTACAGACTATTATCAGACATTAACCTCTTAGCAGTAAGTGTTAGAAGTCGCAACCCTATGAATTGTTGTTTTTTTGTAAGTCGAGGTTGAGACGAGCACTGGCGCATGTCCAGGTATTGTGTTCCAAGAGCCCTGTGTAGACCCGGCCAGCACCTGCCACTAGTGAACTGACCGGCGAGGAGCTGACAAGTGGCGAAGACGATAAGTGGCGAGACGATAAAGAGACGATAACACGGAGGAGGAGTTGTAGGAAGCTGTTTGGTCTTGTGGTCTGAGGTGGTCTGTGTGTTGTGTTGTAGAGATGGTTGTTTGGTCCAGGATGTTGTGAGTACATACCAAGAGGAAGAATTAACCCCCCTGCCCCTTTTTCTCCCCCCCTCACTCTCCATTCCATTTCCCCACCTCTCCTCTCTCTCTCTCTCTCTCTCTCTCTCTCTACCTCATTCAAAGATCCTCCACCCTCTCACCCCTCTTGGACGGGTCAGACTCGTATTAGGGGAGGGGGAGAAAGGAAGGAGGAGAGGAGGAGAAGGAGAGAGGAGGGAGGAGAGGAGGAGAAGGGCAGAGAGGAAGGGAGGAGGAGGAGAAGGGAGAGGAAGGAGGAGAGGAGGAGAAGGGCAGAGAGGAAGGAGGAGGGAGGAGAAGGGCAGAGAGGAAGGGAGGAGAGGAGGAGAAGGGCAGAGAGGAAGGAGGAGAGGGAGAAAGAGAGGAGGATGGTCCTCCACCCAACACTTACACTTCTATCAACGGAAATATCAGAATGAAATCATATGTTAATCCGTTTATTGCATCAAAGATCTGGGAACACGTGAACATTACCACCCACCCCCCCTTCCCCAGGTTATTTCACCTGATGATTAAGCACCCTACCGATACCTGGAGGGGAGAGGTTAAGAAGTTAGTGTTATTGTTAGGTTAGGTTAGTTAGGTTAGGTTGTTTACTCATCAAGTGACATAAGTCGGGTGTCTAATAATCAGGTGATCCGAGACTTATATTTAAATCTAAACTAAAGGTCATAAATAAACCATAACACAAAACAGTTTGTTGTTGTTATATTGAATCTGGACTTAATGTATATATTACCTATACACATAAGCCATCCGCTACAGGTAATCACCAGGTGGACAAGAAACTAACTTCCTGAGCCCATCTGTGGAAAAAAGAGAGAGAGAGGAGAGAGAGAGAGAGAGAGAGAGAGAGAGAGAGCACTCACACGTAACTAACAAAGACTCATTCCAAAAATATCTACATTCTAAAACACAATCTAATAATCTCCTCCACTAACCACGATGACAGGTAATTTAAACCTGTCCGATACACCCAACACACCTGGTACACCTAACACACCTGGTACACCTACCCTGACACAACTGGTACACCTGACACATCTGGTACACCTGACACATCTGGTACACCTGACACAACTGGTACACCTGACACAACTGGTACACCCACACCTGACACATCTGGTACACCTGACACACCTGACAACACCCACCCAATGGTAAAACACTCGATGCATAATTTTGTACTTTTTTCCACACCGCCGCTGTTCGATGGTGGGATGTGTAACCTCAGCCGGGCGTCTACGTGTTAAAACTAAGGCATCTTGTTTGTGTTAGTTCTATCTCGTTAATTTAATTTATGTTGTATTATGTGATAGAAATAGTCTTCCTTATAGCTCCAAGTCTATTATATTCATCCTTTGCAATAGACGATATATTTCTTAGTAGTTCCAAGTCAATTGCATCCACCCTTTACAGAGATAAAACATGATTCTATTCTCTGCAGTTGTGTATACTAGTGGTGAAGTGTTTTAATAACAACACTAAAAAGACTTGGGGTTATATTTCACTCAGTAAAGTAAGGAGTATCATCCATCATTGTGTAGGTTGGTGAAGGTGTGTGGAAGGAAGGAAGGTCAGAAATGAGATGGCGAGTGAGTGTGGTTGCTTCCCGGTCCACTTGTCTGGTAAACACACAAGTATGGCACAGTGACAGCTACCACCACTGCCAACACCAACACTACTACCACCAACACCACTACCACCACCACTAACAACACCACCACCACCACTAACAACACCACCACCACCACTAACAACACCACCACCACTAACAACACCACTAACAACACCATATTTATCCACACACAACAAGCGTCTGTACGAACACTTATATATTTTTAAGGAGGAGCTTGGCAGTAAGGATGAACTGGTTATTTACTGAAGGCATTTAGTGTTGTTCATAAGTAGTGACCACAGCACGGGCGGCTCCTGCTGTTGCAACATTAATAAACTTGGTATGGTTAGGTTAGGTTAGTATCCAGACCGAATTTTCCTCAATTTAAGGATCCCGGGTTAAACCAACATTATCCTGCAGACAACACCTCGAGGGACACAGGAACCTCCCGGGGTCCAGTGAGCCTGGGGCAGGTCGGGGCCCCACCACAGGAGGTTTACTGAGTCGGAACAGATTTCTAGATCCCCGCGAGCAGTGCCTCTTGAATTGTTTCCACCACCTGATTCATCGTTTCCACCACTTTTATTGTTTTGGCAATCTGGTTCGATTTGGCAATTTCTGCAATTAGGCGTTGAAGGTTATCGGTGAGTGTTACGGCTGGTGTTGTATCCCCGTCAAATTACCCCCGACCAATATCAGATATACCCCACAATGTAATCACACAGACAACATGAAATTCAACACTTTTTCCCCTAGACGGCACAAGAACGGACGTGGGATGGTACACGGGATGAGTGTAATCACAGCATCGAAAAAACTCGGCATTGATGACGCAGCCAAGCACCGTAATCATGGCTGCAAAATAAACCTGGAGGGTCAACCGCATCTCATCCCGACACAGTTGAGTTGGGGCTCACAGTATCAGACTCACTCATCTATAATGCAAGTCCGCCGCGTCTTGGCCGGTAATTGCGGATGTAGCAAAACAAAACGATCCAAGCTTGTCTCCGAGGCAGATGGCGATTAAAATCAAAATTACCGAGTTCCGCATCTTGTACAAAGGAGATATGTGTGTGTGTGTGTGTGTGTGTGTGTGTGTGTGTGTGTGTGTGTGTTTTACCATTAACCCAAAGCGTAAAATTGGTACATGTTGATGACGTCTCAGGTTAGCGGTGTTCCTGCCACAATAAAACACACTGATGGATTTATATTAATCTGCTCGACATACATGTGCTCCTGCCACCCCGGGAAGATAAAAATAAATAAAAAAGCTTATGACTGACAGCAACATCATGGTGTGGTGTGGGTGGGGGGAGGTGTGTGGTGTTAGGGGAGGTGGTGTTGAGGTGTGTGGGTGTTGGGAGGTGTGTGGGTGTTAGGAGGTGTGGGTGTTCAGTGAGAGGGAGAGCGAGACAGAAGGCGTAGAGAAGAGGAAAGTGAAGTACAGTTTACACCAACACCTGAAGACCCTTGTTTGCACCTCCGAAGACCCCTTTGTTTACACACCTAAATATACTGTATAGCACTATAGTCTAATGGCAGGCCATCCTGACTGACTAATGACTAAACAGGTCACCAGCTCACAGGTCCTGACACTAGTCCACAGGTCACCTCAGGTCTTCCTATTAACCTGTTTATGTATCAATCACCAAGACAGGTAACGTGACGCCTTTTGATTAGTAACGGCAACATCACCACTCTTGTCCCTCCCCCACTACTGCTGAACACTCGTCTGGTGAAAGGAACGGGGCTAGGAGACGGGTTAGCAGGAACGGGCTCGAGCTAGAACGGGGCTAGGGAATGGGCGAGGAATAGGCTAGGAACGCTAGGAACGGGCTAGCGGCGAGAACAGGCTATACTAGAAACGGGGCTATGGAATAGGGCTAGAGAACGGGCTAGGGCTATGGAACGGGCTAGGCTAAAGAACGGGGCTAGGGAATAGAGCTAGGGAACGGGGCTAGGGCTAGGAGACGGGACGAAGGCTAGGGAATGGGGTTAATGTTAGGGAACGGACTAGGAGACGAGTATAGGGAATTGGGTTAGGCAACGGGCTACGGCTAGCAACCGGGCGAGGGAATGGGCTATGGTACAGGGCTTGCAACACGGGCAGTACCAGGTTGACAGCACAGGTAGGTGTCAAAAAGCACCTGTCATTATCAATCAACTTTCCTCAACATGGCAACCTGTCACATTACTTCTGTATCTGTCAACTCTTTCCTCACCTCTCACTTCTCTCCCTCACCCTCACTACTCACCTCACTACTCCCCACTCACCCTCACTACCTCAGCGACTAAGACTTGCGATGTAACGACTGAACTTAACCTCATCAAGTACTGAATAAGACTGAACTCTATCTCGACTGCCCAAAAAAAAAAGAGAGAGAGAGAGAGAGAGAGAGAGAGAGAGAGAGAGAGAGAGACAGCCAACTCCATAATCGGGTCATCTGGACAAGCGATGCCAGATTATAGGGCGAGGCTGGTTGAGGGATGAAGAGGCTGACCTAAGTCTTACCTCTACGGCGCCGCCATCTACTGAAGGAACACTCGAGCACGTCCATCTTGTGTGTGTGTGTTGCCAACGACTACTACCACTACCACCACATCGACACCGCCGCCAAACTACCACCACCACCAGACCATTACTCCCCTACCACCATCACGACAACCATCCCACCTCCCTCTCTTGTTGCCTCAGTACTGCCCTCTTCCCCAACTGTGCCAACGACAAACATCTTCTCCCTCACCATAACCACATCAACACCATCCCCCTCTTCCCTCAACACCCCAACCATCACAACCTCTTTCACCAGCACCCACTACCACAATCCTCCTCCAACACCACACATTAACTTCCACCTCCAGCACCCCCCTCTCACCCACCATGCCCCTGAGGAAGGAGGTTGTAGAGAAGGCCTGTATCAGCGGTCAATCTTGGCTCCCCGGAGATACCATCACTGCGGCTGACTGACTGCCTATACTTAGTGTGTGTGTATGTTCTCCCTCCTCCTTCTCCCCTCTCCTCCTTCTCCCCTTCCTCTTTCACCACCTCTTAATCAATATCTTTCACTTAACTCGTTCTTTGCCACCGCCTGCCAAATTATGCACTTCTGGGTATAATCTTGTGCGCTTTACTCTTTATTTTATCTTCTTCGCCTCATTTGTTTCTCCTTGCTGATGCTTCTGCTACCTCCTCCTCCTCTTCTTCTTGCTGATGCTTCTACACCTCCTCCTCTTGCTACCTCCTACCCACTAATCCTTCTGTCACCCCTCTTCCTCCTCCTCCACTACCACTGTCTTCCCACCTTCCTTGTAATTTCAGGTCTGCAGAGATAAGCAGTGCACACTATAATTCACATCAACGGTCGGAGATTAACCCCACCCTACCCTACCTTCTACCATCCGAGAACTCGGACATCTCTATAATCTATCCATCAACCGTGAGATAGGCCCCTCTATAATCCATCCATCAACCACAGCCCTCTGTCAGTGAGAGGTGAGAACATCTATGAGGTAAAGAGAATGTCTCCAGAATTTATCTATCCGTCTATAGAGAGAAGGTGAGGAAACTCACACTCCATCTATCAACTAAGATATATGACACATACATACACACATACATAGACGTAACAACATAGACGTACACATATATATGCATACACACACGCAAACGTCTCCCCAACAACAGGTTGTCTCAAGAGAAAGGAGAAACTCGCTTCCTTCCGTCATAACCACACGGTACCACCCACACCTACCACCACTACCACAACAACAACTACCATCACACCACCATCACCAAACCACCACCCAACCATCACCACCACCACACCTACCACCACCACACACTCACCACACCACTACCACCACCACCACACAACAACAACTACCATCACTACCACCATCACCAACAACCACCCACTATCACCACCACCAAACCTACCACCACCACACAACAACTACCATCACTACCACCATCACCAACAACCACCCACTATCACCACCACCACCACAACAACAACAACTACCATCACTACCACCATCACCAACAACCACCCACTATCACCACCACCACCACAACAACAACTACCATCACTACCAACATCACCAACCACCACCCACTATCACCACCACTACACAACAACAACAACTACCATCACTACCACCATCACCAACAACTACCAATCAACCTGTGGAGTCACCCTGGGAGGTTGTAATCCTAACAACTCTCGGCTACAACCACACTGTTATGAATCCCAACCCGACTGGTTGACTGATGACTGGTTGATTGTCTGACTGGTTGATTGTCTGACTGGATGACTGGTTGATATTTGACTGGTTGATTATCTGACTAGTTGATGTCTGACCGGTTGACTGATGACTGGTTGATTGGATGACTGGTTGATTATTTGACTGGTTGATTATCTGACTAGTTGATTGTCCTGACCTGCTGACTGATGACTGGTTATTGAGATGACTGGTTGATTATTTGACTGTTGATTATCTGACTAGTTGATTGGTCGACCGGTTGACTTTGACTGGATGACCGGTTGACTGGTTGACTGTCTGGGTCTCCTCAAGCTCCCATTGGGTCAAGGTACAAGAGGGCCAGAAACAGACAGGTAAGAGGGCTGTATATCAAACCAGGTGTGTTGTACGTCACCCATCCGTCACCCGTCACTGATACGCCATCCGTTACCCGTCACACCATCCGTCATCATCTCCGTCCTCCGTCTATCGTCACCCATCATCCGTCACCCGTCAAGTCATCCGTCACCCATCACACCATCCGTCATTATTCACCCGTCATCCGTCACCCTTCACACGTCATTCTCACCGCCACACCATATCACCCACCATCCGTCACACGCCACATCACCCGTCATAACTGGTCAGCCGTCCTCCACACACGTTATGCTTGTTCATCCGTCACAGCAGACCAGAACAACCGTCACAGCAGACCAGAACAACCGTCACAGCAGACCAGAACAGCCGTCACAGCAGATCAGAACAGCCGTCACAGCAGATCAGAACAGCCGTCACAGAGATCAGAACAGCCGTCACAGCAACCAGAACAGCCATCACAGCAGACCAGAACAGCCGCCACAGCAGATCAGAACAGCCGTCACAGCAAACCAGAACAGCCGTCACAGAGACCATAACAGCCGTCACAGCAGAGACCAGAACAGCCGTCACAGCAGATCGAACAGCTGTCACAGCAGACCAGAACAGCCGTCACAGCTCTGAGGAAGACGCTATTATGTGATTATTACGCCCAACAGCCCCCGTCGACCATGCTGACAGACGGACAGAGCAATACGTACTGAACGAAGTACTGA